>NC_142009.1:190930853-191233144 GCF_049901735.1 Notechis scutatus | reverse complement strand
GCTTGGACTTGCCATAGAGAAGCTAAAAGATGGATTCACATTGCAAGGACTCTGGGAAGTAATGGGTTGATACTCAACTTAAAAAGATGTAATAATTAACAAAATATATTTTGTCTCTAAAAGTCATGCTGCAGTCTTTTTAATCAATCAAGCTATAGCTACCTCTTTTATGTAGATTGCAAGAAAAAAAATAGTGTTCATGTACAGTTTTAACATAATTTCTTGTATACATAAGGTATTTAAGCTGTGCTTTGTATCTTTGTACAGTACTTCAACTGCTTGCATTTAATATTCATTATGTATTATTTAAATATCATTGTAAATAAAACTGATAGTTCATAGTGTAAACTGAGAAAAGATGTTCTAAATTTGAATGTTGTGGTTGCTTTGGTAGCTATGGTGTTTTTCCTCTATATATTTCAGGCGTGGCTCACAATCAGTCCTAAATGAAGAAGCAAAACAAAAACCCCAAGTATGAAGATAATTTTGCTGATCCTTTAGACTCAAAGGAAGTTTTTTTATATGTATGTATGTATGTATGTTTGTATGTATGTATGTATGTATGTATACACACACACACACACACACACACACACATCCCTTACTTATGGATTCAAATATGTATGTATGTATGTATGTATGTATGTATGTATGTATGTATGGTATTCAGCTTTGTTCGGGTATTTTCCCACGTCATAGTTGTGCTTTTAAAGTTGCAGCGACGCTTTGGCAGAATCTCATCTGCCATCATCAGGCTTCTGTATTGTGTTCGTCTGTGAGTCAGACTTTCACAGCTGTTTCTGTTTTAAATTTGGTGCTAGCCTACTGCTGTGCCAGAATGGTCTTTTCTTCATCCTGATTGGTTGGGAGTCTTGGTTTGTGTTTATTGGTCTTGGAGTTTGCTGTGTTCTGCTTGATTGGTGTTTCTAATATCTTCTGTCTGTTTTGTAGCTTTTTTTTGTCTTGATTGGCTGGCAACATTGTGTTTCCTGTATTGGAGGCTTTTAGTGCGGCTTGGCTCCGAGTAAACAGATGGCTATCATTTATTAGGAAGCTAGGTTTCATCTGGGTGCCTGGAACACACTTCCTCACTAGTCCAACACATGAAAGCCACAGGTCATAGCATCGACTTCAATGGCACCAAAACCCTAGCCACTATAGAAAACCCCAGCTACACAATTATCAGAGAAGCCATGGAGATTGAAAAAAGACCTGAAAGCATGAATAGAAGAGATGATTCCACCAGACTGTCAATTATTTGGAAGCCTGCACTGTCAAACAAAAAAAATCTCCACACCACAAGCCAGGCAAATACCTGGGCACAAACAGATCCCCCCTGATACCTCCAGTTCAAACACACCCCAACCAGGCACCCAGATGAAACCTAACTTCCTAATAAATGATAGCCGTCCGTTTACTCGGAGCCAAGCCGCACTAAAAGCCTCCAATACAGGAAACACAATGTTGCCAGATGCCAGCGGCATCTGGGTATTATTCATTTTGGGACAAGTGGCAATAATAATATTAATATCTGTTACATTAATCAAATTTATGAAATCCTAATATTAATATACATGTTTGTTTTAAAGTCGTTATTCAATATTTCAATATTCCATTTTAATACCAATCACAATATTACTTGAGCTTACATAGTAATGCCATCTTTCAACCTCTAATCTTTCCCTCTAGTTATTGCTTTTATTCTATTGTATAAAAAATATGTGTGCTAATATTCCTCCTATTTCTTATTTCTATCTCTATTCTGGCTTCTAGTCAGGCCACCATTACTAATCCTAATGTTAATACACATGTTTATATTAAGATATAGTCCTTTATTATTTAATTATTCAATGTTTCAATGCGCCATTCTAGTGCCAATCAACATATTATTTGAACATACTTAATAATACCATCTTTCAACCTCTAATCTTTTCATCTAGCTATTACTTTATATAAGAGTGTGTATTCTTATTTCTACCTCTATTCTAGTTTTTAATCATGCCATCATATTAAAAAAAGAAACAATATTTCCTTTCTATCCATCATCTCTTATTCATTTTAATACTTCAATTCTTATTGGTTTTGTAGCTTGCCTCCCATACTCCTCTCTTCAATCCTTGTCTCTATCTACATCTGTATCTTCACTGTTCAGTCTAAACATTTTTCCCATCTCTATCCTCCTATGTTGCCAGGCCTCCAGAGTATCTACCCAGGCCCCTATCTCCCTTTCAGATGCTTTTCTGATTCTATTTTTAAATCTCTTAAATATTTTTCCCTTGGATTATTTCATCAGTCATTATCTTCTCCTTCTCACCTTCTTGCTTTATTTGCTTGTTTGTCTGTTCTTCCTTTTCCTCCATTTTTTTCTATTGTCTCCTCTCTTTCCTGGAATTTTTGATCTTCATTATCAGTTGCAGGGTATTTCCTATTTTGGAAGCTTACTCTTACAAGGTTATCTGGGCTAGGCTTAAGCATGTGGATCCTGAGGGATTTGACAGGGGTCTCTGTGCTGTTAACGTATCTACCTTGCACTAGACTCTTGTCCCACCTAGTTAATGAAAGCTGCCAGGTAATGAATGACTGGTGGTGGGAAGTCCCTTGAGTGAGAAGACATTATCATCTGGATTTGGAAGAGGCTTTGGTGAACCCTTTCTCCAGAAACTATTGTTCAGTTCAGTTGTTTTAACTATCAGTCAATCTCCAACATTTCCCCCTTTTTAGGGAAGATTATTGAGAAGGACATTGGGCTACAGTTGCAAAATATCATGGGTGAAACTATTTGCCCTTTCCAGTCAGGATTCAGGTTTAGATGGGGGATCAAAAGTGCATTGGTTACTGTTATTGATGACCTTTGGAAGAACTAGGAAGGGGAGAATGACTTTCCTGGTTCTGCTTAATCTTTTGGTGACTTTTGATACCACCAACCAAAGTATTCTTCTGAGCCAGTGACAAGAATTAACTGAACTCTTAACTGTTAAGCAGTGGTTCTCCTTCCTGAATAGTGTGTTCCATTTGATAGTATTGGAAGGGAAGAGGTCAAGGCCTAGGGAGCTCCAGTTTGGGCTGCCACAGGTCGTGTTGCTTCTTTCCCTGCTGTTTTACATCTTTATGAAATCACTGGGAGAAGTCATTGGTGGCACAGGCTAATCTGGTATTTTATCAATATGCTGCTGATACCAAATGTTAGCCACAAGCAACCAGAACAGCTCCAAGAAATGATTAAAGAAGTTTCTTTAGTAAAGTCTACGGAGATTATCAGTCATCCAGGTCATGATTGCCCCAAAGGTGCTTTTTCAAGAGGCAACTGAACTTTTTGGTTTTTCTTTGAAAACATTTCACTTCTTATCCAAGAAGCTTCTTCAGCTTCTTTAGTAAGGAACACCAGAGTACAGTAATCTCTCCATCTGTCTGCCTTCCCTTAGGAAATGACATATATATATATACTGTTAATGTCTTGACTTTATAAACTTCCTCCCCCCTCACAGAGTCTAAGATGGAATCTCTTTTAATTTTTCCTATTAGTACCTCTTCCCCTTCAGTCATGGTTCCATCACATACAGTTATGGACATCCTTCCTAAGCCTGACAGATGTTGTGGTGGAGGACCTGATTTGTGTCCAAAAGCTGATAGGGAGAAACAAACTTACACTGACCCCAGCAAGAGAGAGTGGCTGTGGATTCATAAGCCACCTGTTTGCAAAGCTAGTCTGAATATATAGTATATTGAGAAGTATATCCAGGGGTGGGATTTAAATTTTTTAACAACCAGTTCTGTGGGTGTGGCTTAGTTGGTGGGCATGGCTTGGTGGTCATGTTATTGGCTGGGCGTGGTCAACTCAATATCATTCACATCAAGGCACGCATCCCCATGGCCTCTCATGACTGTGGGGATGCTGCAACAGTTGTAAGTGTGAAAAATGGTCATAAGTCACTTTTTTCAGTGCCATTGGAACTTTGAATGGTCACTCCACACAAGCATAGTACCAGCAAAGGAGGGGGGAAAAACTCCAGAGAAGTTCCAGAGACAGGAAGTCTAGTCCTGCCAAGAATGTAATAAGGGTTAACGGAGAGGCAGTTTCTGTAAGCAACACCAGAATGTTTCCTTCGTGCCTTCCTTACAGGATTAGGCCAGTAATTTCTTCTAACAGCCGGTTCTCCGAACTGCTTAGACTGTTAACAACCAGTTCTAGCGAATAGGTGTGAACTGGTAGAATCCCACTCCTGAGTATATCTAAATGTCAATATAGGTAGAAACAATAATACTTAAGTCTTGTAAAAGTCAACAAGTTTTAATCTTCAAATCTAGACTAGCACTGCCAGTGAAGTCTAAAAGTTATATATGTGAAATTCAGTACAATGTTTCAAACAAAAAGCTTTGGATAACATCCTGATCTAATTAAAATTAAAGACTGTATAGACAGTCCTCGAGTTACACAAGCAATTGGGATTGGGACTACACATTGCTAAGCAATGTTGGCATAAACAGCAATGTCATGTGACCACATTTCTTAGTGCTAGCAATTCCAGTTGCCATTGTAATCCCAGGACAATGCAGGTCATTAAGCAGGAGCCCAAGGTGTAGGGAGGTACCACTGGTGGGCCAGTGGGGGTCATAAGTGGTGAAGGAGCTATGGGCAGGCACATGCTACAGAGCTCAGGTGGCTGGGGCTGCTGCAGAGTATGAAATCCCTGAGTCCATAGTGGGGCTACTAAGGAGAAAAAGCATTGGAAGCAACTTGTTATTTTCCTTGCCAGTTTCCCCAATGCCTATTTGTGGAAAGTTGGCAGGGAAGGTTGAAAATGGTGATCACATGATGCTACAACGTTTGCAACTTCCCAGCCCAGTCATAAGTTCCCCTATTTCAGTGCTGTTATAATTTGGAATAGTCACTGAACAAATGGTCGTAAATGAAGGACTACCTATAGTAGAAGACAGTATTCAAGCTCGCAAATATTTAATGCTTTGCTATGATTTCATTGATACAGCTTAAGGTTTTGTATCATTTATGAATCAAAATAGACTGAAAAGAGCTCTTTTCAGTCTATTTTGATTCATAAATGATACAAAACACATCTTTTATTTGGTTGAGCATTCATGCCCAGACTGCTACCTGGATTGCTGTTTGAGACTCAGCCCTAATTTTATGTTAAATCACTGCACATGTTGCAAAACAATGAGATGAATGACTCCAGTAAGAGGCTAAAATAAATCCCCAAATTTATTCATTAGGACAGCTTTTGGAGGAATTTGTTTTTATAGATTAAAGATTATAGATTGTAGATTGAAGATATTCAGTGGAACAATAATCTTTATAGGACGTTTCAGTCATTGGCCATCCTACTTTCACCTGCTAACTTCCATCTTTTTTGGTTCATACTTGAGCTGAAGTATTAAGTGACATGAATGTTATAGAGACCAATTTCTTAGTCACTACATTCAAACCTAATTCTGCGCCGCTGCTAAGTCACAATGCCAAATATACTTTACAAGTAACCTCCATCATTCAGCATGTGTAACAACTAAAACTGATTCCCTAGTGACTAAAGTAACAGTTGCTTCTTTCAACCCATGACAGCTGCAAGCTCCGTTTTCCAACACCATCCATTCTGAATTCCAGCCAGTGAAACTCTGTACTATATTTAGTGGGCAAGATTAAATTACAGAAGCTTCAAGCAGGGCAACGTACATTGATCTGCCTTTTTCAGGCAGACCTAGGTACCAACAAGAGGGTTTTCTTTTGTGCTTCGGCAGCCAAGCCTTCCAGAAAATGGATTCCCAGAGAGAACTTACCGAAGAACTCCGACTTTATCAATCCACTCTTCTTCAAGATGGCCTTAGGGAGCTTTTGGAAGAGAAAAAGTTTGTTGACTGTTCCCTAAAAGCAGGGGATAAAAGTTTGCCATGTCACAGACTGATCTTGTCAGCTTGTAGTCCTTATTTCCGCGAGTTCTTCTTATCTGAGCAAAGTGAAGATAAAAAGAAAGAAGTAGTGCTGGATAATGTTGACCCGGCCATTCTTGATATGATCGTTAAGTACCTTTATTCTGCAACTATTGACCTTAATGATTCTAACGTACAAGATATTTTTGCTCTGGCCAGCCGCTTTCAAATTCCATCCATTTTTACCGTCTGTGTTTCTTACCTTCAGAAGAGGCTGGCTGTTGGCAATTGCTTGGCCATCCTTCGGTTAGGTCTCCTCCTTGACTGCCCAAGGCTGGCATTGTCTGCCCGTGATTTTGTGTCTGACCACTTTGTGAAAATTTGCAAAGAAGAGGACTTCATGCAACTAGCTCCTCATGAACTCATTTCGGTGATTTTGCCAGATAATTTGAACGTTGAAAAGGAGGAAATCGTTTTCGAAGCCGTCATGAGATGGGTCAAGTCAGATAAAGAGAACCGGGTGAAGAGTCTCGGAGAAGTCTTTGACTGTATCCGTTTTCGTCTGATGGAGGAGAAGTATTTCAAGGACCACGTTGAGAAGGAAGAGATAATTAAAAGCAACCCAGACCTTTCAAAAAAAATGAAAGTGGTCAAAGATGCCTTTGGTGGGAAATTGCCAGAACCTACAAAAGCCGCAGGAAAGTCAGCCAAAGGAGAGGTTAATGGGGATGTAGGAGATGAAAATTTACTCCCTGGCTACCTAAATGATGTTCCAAGGCATGGGATGTTTGTTAAAGATCTCATTCTTTTGATCAATGACACTGCGTCGGTAGCTTATGACCCTACAGAAAACGAGTGTTATTTAGCAGCACTCTCAGAACAGATTCCCAGAAATCATTCCAGCATAGTCACAAAGCAAAAACAGGTCTATGTGGTTGGAGGATTGTATGTGGATGAAGAGAACAAGGAACGGCCTTTCCAGTCATACTTCTTTCAGGTATACCTTTATTTTTTTAACTCAGGATAAGAAAATGATAATTCCACGTATTAAAAATCTAACATCTATGCTGATCTTTAGTCATCTTTTTGATTCTTTCCAGTTCAGGGATGTATTCACATATATGCAAAAAAAGTCTCGATAAATTATATTCTCTTAGTTTAGCATGATTTCTAGATAATCTTTAGAGTGATAGCATGTTCTAATCCAGTTTCCTGTTGTTTATTTTTCTGCTACAAAGTTACCTTGGTGTGCAGCAAATTATGAGTGAAAATGAGCCTGTATTGGTTTCATAAGAGATGCTACGGCATCATCCACCCTTAAATCACTGTTCAGACGGCTGTTTAAATACTTTAATCAGGTCAGCTGGCAGCTGGTGGTCCTGCCTTGTTAGTACCTTTGGCAAAAAGCCTGAAAGAAACTTCTCATAGTTGTCGTTTGACAAGCGCTTTCATCTTTCAATCAACTGTGAATAAGGACTGGAGTGGACACAAAACTTTTGTATGCTTGTTCAAATGAATGTCTGAACAAGACTATGTAGACTTTAGTGAGGTTCTTGGTGGTTTTTTTTAAATGTCCTTGACTTCTTGTTTTTACTCATTGCTTGCCTCAATCCAGTATCACACACAGCTGTTCCATGTACATTTGCTTGCTCATTTCAACGTAAGAAAGATATATACAAAAATAAAGAAATGTCCATATACATCTATTTCCACCTAAGTTCATATAACCACATGTATGTGTTGGGGCACATAAAATTACATTTGATCATCTCACTAGTCATCTTTGTAAAGTCCATTACACTATTCTCAAAACGTTTGCCCATCTCTGCATTAAACTATAGTGTTACTAAGTCATAGTTTAAAGCAGAGATGGGAAAATTCTGCTCTTTTATTTATTGGTAGGGAGGACTGGGGCCATCCAGGACAAACAATCTAATGATATCCCCCCAAGGGAACAAAGACAGATGTATGGAATTTCTGCTTTTACCAGTCTGTTAAGCCTTTTCAAAATTGATGAAAAAAACACTCCACCCTGTTTGATTGTCACTACATTTTGGAATATGTTTTCAGACAATTGTGTAAGCAAAAGGGCAGTTCGGGGTGGTGAGGGACCTGCAGAATGGTATAATGAAATACCAACTCTCTGCAGCCTTCAAGATCCCTCAACCACCTCACCTCTTCTTTGCCTCTTTGATGAGCAGATGAACAGCATCCACCCATTTTTATTTTCTTACATTAATGAGCAATGTAAATCCAGAGACATTGCTAGAAGCATTAGGGTAAGAGACCACACTTTACTTTGAACATACCGTATATACTCGAGTATAAGTCGACCCGAATATAAGCCGAGGCACCTAATTTTACACAAAAAAACTGGGAGAACTTATTGACTCAAGTATAAGCCGAGGGTGGGAAATGCAGCAGCTACTGGTAAATTTCAAAAATAAAAATAATTAATTTGGGAAACGATCTCACTATCATGAAAGGTTTAATTGATTCACTAACCCAAAAGAAGAAGATGATGATGACAGCGGGAGGCAGGAGTCACTCTCTTCCCCTCCCTTGGAGGCCCCCTGAGTCAGGAGTCACTACCGCCGGGCGGCCCCAGTCCCGCCGCCTCGGGAAGGGAAAGGCAAAGCGCTTTTTGCCTTTCCCTTCCCGGCTGGGGCTGTTGGGAGTCGCTGCCGCCGGAGGCCGCGACTCCACACCATTTTTTTTTCAGAGGGGAATCTGACTCGAGTATAAGCCGAGGGGGATTTTTTCAGCACAAAAAATGGGCTGAAAAACTAGGCTTATACTCGAGTATATACAGTATGTTCAGCTTTAACCCTTTAAATTTTTTTAAAAAGGAAATCTAAAGAATGTAGGTAAAGCAAGGAAGAAGTCAATGAGAACATTTAGCCATGCTGCCCATTTTTTTAAACTAATAACCAGCAATGTCTTAACTTACAGCATGTGAACAAATTGTCCACATGACTTAGGACCAAGTCATGATTCACAATCTATAATTACAAGACCCCACAGAAATGAAAAGGGATCAATTTAAACCTAGAAATAAAAGCCTTCCTTCCTTTAAAGCAGCTGCTGACACTTTTAAAGAAGTGGGTTTCATGCCTTCCACATATACTCCCATTCCACGATAGAGTACCACATACATTCCTTTTTGCAAGGGGCAAATCTTTCAGCTCAGCCTACTCTTGGGAGTGCTTTTGCTCAGCTTTGGAGGCAAATGCTTGACATTCTAAGGAAACTGAGAAGCCTGAGAAAAGCAAAAGCCAACATGGGTTCTGCCTAGAAAGAAATTGCAACAGACAAACCCTAAAGCAGGAGTGGACACTCTTGGTGACTTTTAAGACCTGTGGACTTCAACGCCCAGAATTCCCTAGCCAGCCATCTGGGAGTCCACAGATCTTAAAGTCACCAAGGTTGGACACTCCTGCTCTAAAGCCTTGAAGGACTCAGAGGAGTGATTTTCAAAAGATGCACTGGGACCCACCAATATATGGAAGGGGCATGGAAGAAAGATGGGGAAATGCTGACCGCCAGGTGTCTCAGGGTTAAGTCGTAATATGTTTGTTTCCAGATCTTAAGGTAAAAAGTGATGGGAGATGCTGAAATGTTCATACAATGCTGCTGTGAGCTGTTTTCAACATGCTTGGCACATTTGCTAACCACCTTCATTCTACCTTTTAATCAAGCTGGACACCATTACATCTGAATGGATTGGCCTGCCTCCCCTGCCATCTGCCCAATGCTTGTTTGGGCTGGGAGAATCGGAGAACAAAATCTACGTAATTGCAGGCAAAGATCTCCAAACTGAGGAGTCTCTGGATTCCGTCTTATGTTACGACCCAGAGTAAGTGGCTTGCTTAAAACCTTTTGAATAATTTGACAAGGTTTCTAATGGACGGCCTGTTAGATTGAAGAGCCTCACTGGTGTCCTTTTTCCCTTCCAGGTCAGTCAAATGGAATGAAGTCAAAAAGCTCCCCCTGAAAGTATATGGCCATGCTACAACTTCACATAATGGAGCTATATATTGCCTTGGAGGAAAGACAGATGATAAGTGAGTCTTGGACAGCTTCAAGTACTCCCCTCCCCAAATTATCTCTCACAACTATTTGCTCTGGTTAAAATCCTATTAACAGCTGAGGCTTGCAGCTGAGTTCAGTGTGTAAACTTTAATTGTTTTCAAGATCAATGCAGCATTCATCACAGGGCAGGAAAACACTTTGAAGAGCTGATGACTGACCTGTGTTGTATGTGTATTGGCCCAGACTTGTTATTCAAGATGAGTGTAATTTTGATCACTATTTAGATTTCCCAGAATTGATTTTGGAAGGGGGAAGCCCCATTTCTGCAATGTTCTGGAGAAGATGTTGCTGTAGCATAGAACTATTAATTCAACAAGTGTTTATATTTGCAGTTTTATCGTCCAGTAAATCAGAGGATAGTGTAACAAGTGCTTAATGGCAGAGATGAATCATACCTACAAAGTTGCATTATAGGCATGAAAGCTAATAGAACAATATTGATTTTTTTAAAGAATAAAAATAAGCAATTCCATAGGCACAAACACAGTGCCTGGCACTGATATAAAAATTCGAAATAACTCACAAATAATATAAAAGAGGAACCAGTTCATGTCTGTTTTTACATTCACATTCAGGTTAAGCAGTTGGTTTCCATTAATCTTAAGGATTTTATTTTATTATTCCTGACCATCTAATTTTCTGAAATCATCGTAGCAATGGTATAGGACATCTTTATTAACTAGCCATGGCAGTAAAAAAAATACATCCAGAAATTTGCAATCAAGCCAAAACAGAAAATATTTGAATGGAAAATACCCCAAAGAAGAAAAAAATACTATAATAACAGAAATAAGTGGTTTTAACTTTAAAATTCTAAGGGCTTTGTCTGATCTTTAATAAGGATGCACATAGAATAGAAAGTATTTTTTGTTTTAAGCTCAGGATAAAACAATTCCACCTGAAATGTTCCATTTTGTGTAAATGGAACAAAACATGAAATTAATCAAATGTAACAGATTGAACAAACTGAAACAAGAACTCTGAATAAGTTTGTGTCCTTGTTTTTTTTACTCATAACATTTAGGCACAGTGGTGATCAACACTGATTGCTATCTGCCACCTAACTACAGAAAACTTTTTAAAGGGATTATTTTAAAAATTGGGAAAAATTACAAATTTCCCACAGGAAGACAAAGGAAGAAGTCCTTTTTGAGCTCTGAAAAGTTCAACAGCAACAAGGCACAAGATAATGTACACTGTGACTACAGAGACACAAACTATCAAAACTAGTAGCTTTTTATATTTTTATCATGTACTCTGAAAATTCAGCATCACAAGGGTATACACGGAGCACATACTGCATTCACACCATATCTCAATGACCACCAACATAATCGTTGTATGAGTTACGGTGGTGCAGTGGTTAAGAGTGCAGTACTGCAGGCTACTTCTGCTGACTACTGGCTGCCTGCAGATTTGGCAGATTGAATCTCACCAGGCTCAAGGTTGACTCAGCCTTCCATTCTTCCGAGGTCGGTAAAATGCGGTCCCAGATTGTTGGGGGCAACAGGCTGACTCTGTAAACCGCTTAAACAGGGCTGTAAAGCACTGTGAAGCGGTATATAAGTCTAAGTGCTATTGCTATTTACACTTTAGAGCCTGAAAACCAAAACAGCATTAGCTATATTTATATATTACCCAATGGGCACATACTGTTTGTTAATGGCTACCCATCAATGAAAGAAAGTACAGCAGAGAATAGTACATATGTACAGAATGGAGCCTACAGCAAAGACTTTTTAAAAAAGCATTGGGCAGGCCAGCAAGCAGTAGAGGCAATTTTCATTAGTGCCTTATTAAACACCAGGCAATTGGGATGATCTGCTTGCAGGGGTAGCATATTCCCTATCCAGCTGAGCCGGTGACTTATCAGCCTTCCCATGTAGACCAGACAATATAACCCAATGAGCTCCTTCAACTTTATTGTAAAGCTACATTAACAGACTCTTGCCAATCTGATCTCTTGCCCCGTCTCCTTTTACAGCCTGAGAAGCTTAGGGTCTCTTCTGAGCCTCTTTTCTCTGCCCGCTATGCAGTTGCAGGTTGAATCCTCTTATTTGATGTTTCCCCACGTGGCATTTCTTCCCCATGTTTGTCAAGGACTTTCTCGCAGGTCATTACATAATGGGAACCCAATCCCACATCTTATATATGTGTTTTGATCATTGCTGTTGTCCCCATTTTCCAAATGGTTGACTTTTTTTCTCGTACACAGAAAATGCACAAACAGAGTATTCATCTACAATTCCAAGCGGGGAGACTGGCGCGATCTTCCTCCCATGAAAGTGGCTCGCTCCATGTTTGGTATTGCCATCCACAAAGGGAAAATTGTGATTGCCGGAGGTGTTACAGAAGAAGGCCTCTCTTCTACTGTTGAAGCCTTTGATCTCACCACTAACAAGTTAGTCTACAACCTGTCCATTCTTGTTCAATAGCAAAGCTTAGGGCCACCATGCATACTTTCTTTGGGAGCCACTGGAATCCTTGTCCCTTTATTTATAAATGCAATCAACTTCTTTAAACGGTATAAATGTTGTCCCAGGATCTGGCAGTACAGGGTAGGCCAACAGCAAAGCACTGGGACTGACTTGCAGCCTTCTGGCAGTTTATTTGTAGGAAGTTAGCAGGGAAGATCCCAAATGATGATCACATGACTGAAGGATGCTGGAACAGTGGTAATTATGAGCTGGTTGCCAAGCATCCAAATCACGATCAAGTGACCATGGGACACTCTAGGGGCCACAACTTTTGGAGACCCACTGGATAAACTCTCTTTGTTCAGCGATGTTGTAATTTTGAACGATAGTTGAATGAGAGGGTTATAACCCCAGCTGCATTGTGAACTGAAGTATCAATTACAGCCTTAAAAACATTGGACCCAGTTCTATGATGTATGGTCGGATCTAAGGAAATAATTTTCACCATATAAGAGGGTATGTGTGTGTATGTGCATGTGTATGCATGTGGGTACATACGTGTAAAGCACCTTGTTGCATATTTAAGTTCCAAGCATTTTTCAGTAGACGGGCATGCTCTTTTGAGCAGAACTATATGCTTTAACTGAATCTGTTTTGCCCTTTCTGAGAAAATTTGTTCTTTATTAATGTACATCTAACTTTATTCAGCCAGTCCATTTCTTAAAGCTGTTTCTTCATTCTGACAAATTATTTTGCTTTGTTTTTTTTAAAAAAACAAACAGTTCATAGTGCAGTGCCGTTATATGTATCTTGTTAAAGCTCTTTAAAAAAAATCTCTCATGGTAGAACAATACTGTCAGGTATGTAAAGGTATTTTTACTTGTCTACATTTCTTGCAGGATGCTGCAACTGTTATCTTTTCCTTTTGTAAATCTAGGGGAAATAGTGCAGCATAATCAAATAACTTTGCCAAACAATATTGCAATGAATATCAGTAACAATACCCAAAATCCATAAGCCAGCATAGCAAGAGCATCAAGCCAGAGCTCACCAACCACGCACTCTACTTCCCATTCTGACTAAACACCTGGGGAAAAAACATATTTTAAAATTTTCTTGAATGCTAATGGGGTTGGGACCATCCAAATCTCTGGGAAGAGGATGGGGAGAGGAGATCATTCCAAAGGGCAGGTCCTCCTAGATCCCATCAAATGGTATTGTCTGAAGGAGGGGAACTGGATGGTATCCATTATGAAAGAGTAAGTGGGGACAACCAAAAGTAACTAGAAATAGGTATTTCTGCAAATTACCTGATTATGTGTTGTTTAGGGCTTTGTAAATGATAAATAGACTTTTGAGTTGCACTTGGAAACCTCATAGGAGCCAGCACAGTTGGTAAAATAATGATATGACAAGGACTACCAACACCACTGCATTCTGCATCAACTACATCTTCAGATGGTCTTCAGGAACATGTTACAAATATCCCCTTTTTTTGAAAACATATTATTCTCAAACGTCATATTCTCCAATTGAATGTTTTATTGATTAAATTGCAGGTGGGAAGTTATGCCAGATTTTCCCCAGGAGAGAAGTTCCATTAGTTTAGTGGAATTATCTGGATCCTTGTATGCGATTGGAGGCTTTGCAATGATTCAGCTTGAATCAAAGGAATTTGCTCCTACTGAGGTTAATGACATCTGGAAGTAAGTTTGTTTTAAACATTTTTTTCATTTTGCTAGCTCAAGAGATTCAAGTCATTCATATTTACCGTAGTTGTATGCATGATAATGTGGAGTAAAACTCCATTAAAATCTTCACTGGTTCTAAATGTAGACTTGATCTTGTATTGTCCATTTTTGGTTTTGCTTCATCATATTCTACATGTTACGTAATTTTAATATTATCTCACAAAAGTAGAGTATTAAAAACATCAAATTACTTTGTAGAACTGCATGCAGAATATTTTTTTGTTCCCAGAGAGCTATATTTTTCCTGAGTGCACTGTGTGAGTTTTTGTTTTGGCACAGCATGGTCTGGATTCAAAAGGAGATCTGGGTTCATCTCTAATTCCTATGACCTATTTCAGGCAACTCCTACCTGACCACCTCAATTTTTTTCACAAGAGGCTTTAAAATAAAGCATGCCTCAACACCGTGAGGTGACGTTTTTGGACAGGGAGGTTACCTTTTTGAAAATCAGCCCTGAACCATCCAAAATTTAAAAAGTGTACCTGTTCTTATGAAGGACCTTAAAAGCAGGGGTCTCAACCACAAATGCCTGAGCCTTTTCATGTATTGCTACAAACGTCTCTTAGATTCTTATGATGCACATAATAAAACATGCAGTAATAATAATGAGCCAATCACTCAGCCCAACTCACCTCACAGGGTTGTTATGGAGAAAATAAGAGCAGGAAGGAATGTTATGTGTTTTTGTTATCTTGAGTTACTTAAAAAGTAATAAAAGATGGGATAAAAAATTAATAAATAAATAAAAATATGCTGACTCCCAGCAACCTGTGAGAGTGAGGAAGCAAGAGGATTACAGTTGAGACCTAAGCCGGGGCTTGCTTTCCCGGGAAGCACCATCACTGCAGCTTTACAGTGTAAAATACAGCATTGTGCTTGGCAGGACAGGCTGAGAGGCAGCTGCCCTCCAAACCCTGCATCAAAGTGCCATTGCTACAGGGCCAAGAGCTATTTCCACTGGGACCTCTGCGCTCCTTGCAACAGCTTAACAGTGCTTAAGAAGTCATGGTTGAAAGTATGTGAGAGAGAAAGAAAGGAGAGAGGGAAGGAAAGAAAGAAAGAAAGAAAGAAAGAAAGAAAGAAAAAGAAAGAAAGAAAGAAAGAAAGAAAGAAAGAAAGAAAGAAAGAAAGAAAGAAAGAAAGAAAGAAAGAAAGAAAGAAAGAAAGAAAAGAAAGAATCAGAACATGCAGACAGATGCATCAGAGTAAAAAATGTTCACTGAAGACACAGCATTTGAAAACACATGAACCAAAGGATTTTCTTTAACCATAGTTTGTTAGTCAGAAACGTGGGGAGCAAACTTTGAGGACAGGAAGATAGAAATGAGTGAAGAGTTGGCAGAAAAGCTAAAAGGTAAAGGTTCCCCTCGCACATATGTGCTAGTTGTTTCCGGCTCTAGGGGGCAGTGCTCATCTCCGTTACAAAGCCGAAGAGTCAGCGCTGTCCGAAGACGTCTCCATGGTCATGTGGCTGGCATGACTAAACACCGAAGGCGCAGAGAATGCTGTTGCCTTCCCACCAAAGTGATCCCTATTTTTCTACTTGCATTTTTACATGCTTTTGAACTGCTAGGTTGGCAGAAGCTGGGACAAGTAACGGGAGCTCACTCTGCTACGCGGTGCTAGGGATTCGAACTGCTGACCTTTCTGATCGACAAGCTCAACGTCTTAGCCACTGAGCCACCGAGTCCCTTTTTTGGCAGAAAAGACGGAGACAATTCCGACAAATTGAAGCACTTGGGGATTTTAGATAGATGCAAGATTCAGAAACAAAAGCAAGGGGGTGGGGTTTAATATTACTTTCCAAGACAAGGCATTCAGAAGGATGACAACATATTGAAATGCATATTTCCTGCATTACTTTTCCTTGTGCAGCAACGCTTGTTACATTCTTAGACTAGCAATCATTCCACAATATATGTATTAATATAAGACAGGATGCTAAAAAAGAAACTTGGGAGTGACTGGGCACAGATTTTAGAAGATGGGCTTGGAAAAAAAGCTAAAGAGCCCCACTTATATAACTTTTTGTTCCTGCAGGTATGATGATGAGAAGAAAGAATGGTGCGGCATGTTGAAAGAAATCCGCTACGCGTCTGGAGCCTCTTGTCTTTCTATTGGCCTAAATCTGTTTAAGCTATCAAAACTGTAAACTAAGTGGCTATTTGACTGCGGATGAGGATTTTTTTTAAATAATAGTCTCTAGTTTTGTTGTGTAAGCCTACCTTGTACAGAGATTGGTAACTTCAGTTAAGTATTTTGTCTTAAATGTCTATTAACTTCTGTTGAGTATTAGATCCTCCCAACATTTACTAACTATATGATGGTGAATTAAGTTTGGCTATAGATAGCAGTAAATAAAACTGAATTTAACAAAAAAAAATTGTCTTGGAGATTAGACCCCGGGCTTCTGTTTTAAAATAAATATCAAAATTTAAATAAATAACAGTATGACTGCTCTGTTTATAGAAAAGGGTTAGGATTTCCCTTCTATCTCTTGTTTATATATAACACCTGTACTTAGTTTACTCTTCTGCTTACTTTAGAACTTGTTCTGAGGATCACATTGTAGGAAATGGATTGATTTTACTAAAATAATGGTGATGTTTTCTGACTACTTTTAGCCATTTCTAGTTCAGTAGCTCTGTCACCCCTGATACCATCAAGAAATGGCTATGACAAAGGGTTTCTCACATCAGACTGCCAACCTTTAAAGCCTCGATGGAAGATGGCTGAAGGCCTCACTCAACTTGCCCTATCCAGCATCAGCAACTATTAACTACTTATCTGCACTGAATTTCCTTCTAAAGCATTTAAGAAACGTAAGCCATCTAGGAGATGTGCTTCACAACAAACCAAAGGGATCAAAGCATACACGAAAGAGCAGAAAATCTGTAATTGACAGCCCTCCCACAGTGGAAAAGAGGAACATGAGACCAAAGTAGGGCCCACTGCTAATAACATCTGGTTACCCTCAATAGAAAATTCCCCACTAAGGGTGAAACCAGTAAGACAGTGCCTCCTTGTGTAACTGCTATCATCCCAAAGTGGAGTCTAACTCTACCAAACTTTTAAAAGATGTAAACATGACCTGAAGTTGAAATGGGAAAAGTCCTTTATTTCAGTAAAAGATTTAGTGCACGTCTCTGAAGGTATTAATGACAGTTTAATGGGGGTTTGTTAAAAATTGAGATTTCTATTCAAACGTGTAATATGGAAACCAAGAAGAGACAATTACTACTATGTTAGCATCCTGAAGAATGATCTTTCTGACGCTGGTAACAGCAATTAACCTTCAGGTACAGTTGCACACACCATGAAAAGGACGAGGAAGCAGCAAAACCCTTCCACACTTAAGAGCATGAAGGGGCCGAGAGCGATCCCTTGTTGGCCTACAATCCCTAATCTAAGATTGAAAGGGAGGAGGAGTTCTTATTTGGGGAAACAAGGGTATTAAGAACTTGGGGGTTGTCAAAGGGGAATCTGTGTGTGGAGGGGGATGGATATGACAAGAGTTCGGGGCTTCAGTCTTCACAGCAAGAAGACTGTGACCGGCACAAGCAACAAATGGTTTATTCTTACAAACTCAGAATAACTTCAAATTATTTTATAAGGCACAGAGTATCCAAAGCAGCAACAATGTTATTTTATGATTCATACTTGTACATTTATTTCATGGGAAGTTAGAAGATTGGGGGATACAGTAAAAAAATAGAATATTTAGTTATGCACAATCTTTTGTTAAGTTACAAGAGGATTATGTATTTAGAGAATACATAATATCAAAAACAAAACATTTAATAAACAGTATTTTGCTCAAGGCACTAATATTTCTTAAAAAATCTGGTTTAAACTTTAAGGTGCAAAGATTTTTGAAGGGTAACAATGGAAAGTTCATGTCAAATGGGAGGTTCATATTTAGCATGGGAGATTCAATCCAAGATTAATTGCTAACATAGTTAATATCAATACTGAATTTGTAAGATTTTTAGACATACACACACTCACACATGCGCACACACAATCCCAGAATCTAACATGATGGTATACATTTGAAGCACTGCTTTCTCAATACAAGATAATCAGTACCTAAACTTACCATATGCAAAATCTGAGTAACACCTTTCCAAAATTTAAAAAATGAAAATCACCAACAAAATTATGTAAGCATAATAATCTGCTGAATTTCCCGGATGAAGTTTTCAGATTTTATTCCAAGCTTCTCACCTCCATTTCTATTGATAACATACCCAAATTATGACAAAGGACTATATACAACAAGGACTTCATACAACTGAAATCTTGAAAAAAGAAAGGTCTTTACAAAATAAAATAAAAACTATGAAAACTCCCACGATATACTGTAAATTAAAAATTATGACCAACAATTGGAACAAAAAGTCCCACAGTGAGTGGCAGATCAACTGAATATTACAAAAAAAGAGGAAAAATCCAAGCCATCTCTTTTTGAAAAATTGGATTTTTTTTCTCCACAGAACCTAAGGATGTAATTTTGAAACTGATTTTCTCAAATAGATTATGGTGAGGGCTAAAAGAAATCTGGGACTTAAAGGAACAAATTGATGATATTGTTTGGGAGTCTGCATGACAGCATGCACATTTTTTATCAGAATCCATATAGGAAGTACCTCTTAAATTTCACATTAGTAGCATCAAACTTCAATGACAATCTTGCATGTATTTTTTTCAACTTTCACCGAGATGCTAGCAAGGCTATAAGTCAAAAGGAACATTCTTTTATGTTGTGTTATTTATCTTAAATACATGTCTTACACAATTAATAGATTCAGTTTTGGGCAAAGCTAGGTTTGCTACACGTATTTGGTGCCCAGGATAAGAAATTAGAAAAAAACTCATTAAGTTTTTATATATATATCACCAATTGGGTTATTGCTGAACAATGGAAATAGATATTTCAATAGATAGATGATAGAATAAGATCTTTACTTAAAAAAAACAAACTCTGATAAAATCAATTGTATGCCAAGCCAAAGTAGCGAATCATTATTTTATAAGGAATGGTAGAATTTCATTACTTATACAACAAATAAGAATTTTGGAATCAGCTTATACCAAACATTATAATGTTTGGAATTTTTTTTAAAAAATTCAAATTAAAATATAATTTAAAAAAGACAATCCTTTGATTGTACTTTGTAGTGCCCAATAGACTGAAAAACACTAATTATGCTTGCATTTCTATTATTTTAAAAGTGCAATCACAAATCCTGAGACAAATTGTATACAGAGAAAAAAATATAGTATTGTGTGTGTGTGTGAAATGGCACATTTTTTGAAATTCAACCAGTGGCACAGCTTCACTGATGGGACTTGTAGCTTATTGCTCCTGGCAATTAGTGATGGGCAAAAATAACCAGACCCTAGTAGGCTTCTTAAGTGAGTCAGTACAGGGAGTCCTCAACTTACAACCACAATTGAGCCCAAATGTATGTTGCTAAGTGGGAAATTTATAGAGTGAGTTTTGCCCCATTTTTCTCACCGCGGTTGTTAAGTGAATCACTGCAATTGTTAAGTTAGTAACACTACGATTAAATGAATCTGGCTTGTTTGTGAGAAGGTTGCAAAAAGGGTTCACATGACCCTGGAACACTGTAACCGTGCTAAATGTGAATTACTTGCCAACAGGGGTGGGATGGTACCGGTTCTGCCCAGTTCTATAGAACCGGTAGCTCTGAAGAGCAGCAGACACCAAAACGGTTCTATGTTTGTTGCTGTTTGGCCTGCCCGCCTGCCCGGGCTCTTACCTGTCCTTTATTTCCTGCTTTTTCAACCTCAGCATCACCGAACTGGTAGTAACACCGGTTGAATCCCACCACTGCTTGCCAAGCATCCCAATGTAAATCATGTGGCTACGGGAATGCTGCAATGGTCATAAGTCACATTTTTCAGTACCATTATAACTTCAAACGGTCATTAAGTAAACTATTGTAAGTTGAGGAGTACCTGTATTCATTTAAATTATAAAACACAATGCCTGTTAATATACTGAATAAGTTGGGGAATAAACTTCCTGTGCAGAAAAACATACAGATAGGGCACAGGTTTAATACTTGAATTTTGTGTGTTGGTCATCCTGTTTTGAAATGACTTGGTCAATCTTCCAGGGCACATGAGACTGTATTTCTGAATGCTGTACTATAAATTGTGCCTTGAGCTGGATTGGAAACTCAGAATATGGGTAATATTGATAACCAGAAACGTTTTTTTTTCAAAATTACAAATATAAGTAATCTTGAATTAAATTAAGAATCTTGAAGTTGAGGATTTCAGTGCTCCTTAACCTGCAATCTCTGGGCATGCTGGCTACAGTGGATAGGAAATGAATCACAGAATTCTCTGTGGCTAGCCCTGCCTTTTGAAAAAAGGTCCCGCATTCTTGAATTTTAGGAGACAAAGACCCAGCCTTTTAAAAAGGATATGGGACAGGGTGACTTGTGATTCTATCAATGTATGTTGTAATCATTGTTGGGGGATATATATACTGTACATCCTTACTCTTGGCTAGGTAAGCCTATTTTGAATGGTTCTTTTCTGTATGTAGATATATTGGCTATTAAGATGGTTAATAAATTGAGCCCCTAAATAGATGAAATTCTGTTTTGCTGGCTTTGGATAAGCAAAGCAACTAACCATAAAAAAACAAACCTTGCATTATAAATAGTTATAAATGGCGGTTCAAACTGAATCAATAGCAGTGCAGCTTTCCAGTGAGTCTATTCCATGGCTCAGGAGCTATATGAGAAAGCTCTTCCCTAAAGGGCCAATAGTGGGACGTCTTTAACAGTGGCCCTTCAGCTACCTTTCATTCATGGAGAAGTTTATAACAAAACAGGAGTCCTTCGTATCAAGTCAGAAGACACTGAGGGCATTAGCAGTGAAAATACATACCTTAAATTGTGCCCGACATCAGATATCAACTATTGTAAGTCTTCCAACATGAGGTTAAGAGATTGGGTACTCAGTAGCAGCCTAGTCATTAGATTTTGCAACAAAAGCAACTTCTAAGCACTCCTCAAGGAGAGGCTCATGTGCTGTGCAGCCTAGTAGTCAATTGATATAAACTACAACTGAGGCAATTTGCCAGGACAGGCTGGCCAAACACAGTCACATCTTGTGCAAGAACTGTAAATCGTGCAATGCATTTTTCCCTCTGCAATTCCAAATATGGATATCTCCAGATGCAACATAGTCTTCATTAAAAAAAATAAGTTTATTGAAGGCTGAAAATAATTAATTTTCAATGTTACAGTCCGGATAAAAATTGTTATTTCTTTTTCTTCATACTAGGATATTAAAGCTTTTGAAATATTTTCTTTTCTAAATATTCAGTCTTTGCTTCTGTGGATGACAATCCCATGGAATTCCATTCATAGTAAGGGATCTGAAAGCATATTATTAAAATGAAAGTCCATTATTAAATGTTAATTCATATTTCATCCCTTCCACTTTCCACAAGTGTATTATTGCATGAGTACTTTAAAGTTGGTTGCAGCCTTTGGGAAAAGGTGAATATTTATTGTAAGAAAAATTATGCAGAAAATTCTGAAATGTATTCAGCTTTTACAAAAGAGAGAAGACACCATACCTGAACAACTTGATAACCAAGAATCTCTAAATGCCGCTTTTTCATGGCAATAAATCCTTTGACGTGATTTGAATTTTTGCAGAAAGCTTCTGAATCGAGGAATTCCACAGCAATTCTGAATGAAATACAATTTCAAATTTATTTTCATATCACTTTATGTACTCATGACACCTGTTGTTTTAATGAAAACCTCGAAGGTTTTTCTACAGTTATAATTGTAATTATATTAATTATAACAATGGCCTGCCAGTAAAAATTAGCATCTGATTAAGACTTCTGAATTAATTGTTACAATAATTTAAGCTGCAATGCCATCTTTTACAATACAAGAAAGCTATATTTATCTATAGTTGGCTTCCGTAAGTATTATCTCTCATCTTAAAAATTTCATCATAGGAATTTAAAAAAAAAACCTGTTGTACACAGCAGAAATGCAATTGCAAATTGGTTTATGCCAAAATAATAACATGTTTTAATTCTAAAATCTAAATTACTTCTTGCCTGAAATTTTGGTGAGGTTCCTTGCAATCCTCTGGCACTCATTAAATAGAACACAAAGTTCTACTTAATTATGGACCAAGTGTTCAGATGATGCCTATTACCTATATTACTTTTCGTACTGTTATTGGCAAGTAGCTTATTTTTATTTCATATATAAAAGCTCATTACTACATCATTGTTCAGTAATACTTGATTCTGCTATGAATTTTATGTAAGTGATAGACCTATGAGTATCTGTTCAGTTTAGAGTACACATGTCTTCTTTGGATTGTATTCTCATTTTATGTAAATGATATCACTTATTGAAAAACGCAATAATATATATGCTTTTGTGAATTATGCATTAAAGTGATAGACTTTTCTTTTTTTTAATGTTTATTGAAAGTTTCAAAAGAAAGAATATATTTAAAAAAAGAGAAACATGTTCTCACATTTTTGCAACGTTTTCATAGCAGTGTACATTTAAGTCATTTGTTACAAGTAAATCTATTACTTGTTTCCTAGATCCTTACTTTTTTTGGATATTATTACAATTATAATGCAATATTTATTTAATTATATTACTTTACATATATACATAGCTATATATACATTTATCCTTATTTTCATTTTCCCTTGTTTGTTTAATCAGTTTCACTAGACATCTTTACTTCCTTTTTATACAACCATTTGTACCATATATTCCAAGTTGTAAAAAACTTCCCCTCTTCCTTATTTTTTAGTAACAGGGTTAGTCTAACCATTTCTGCACATTGGTGGATTTTATTAGTTATTTCCAAGGTCCGTGGGTGTCATTGTTGATTTCCAGTTTTGGGCAAAGACTAAAAGTGACAGACTTTTCTATAACTATCTTCAAACCAGAGGTTGCACCAGTTGTCCCCATTCCTTGATCAGGAGGCTATCACTCAATCCACAGAATGGATTACTGTCAAGTGGTGTTGTACATGAGGTTGCCCTTCAAGAAATGGAACATGTTCTCTTGATCAACAAAGAGCTTCACTGTTGCTGGTTTGCTTCTGGGTTCAATTCAAAGTACTGATAAGTACACCTGTGCAAAGTACAATGACCTTACATGCCATGGGGCTCGGTTATTTGAGGAACTAGCCTTCCTGGTTACATCTACCCATCCCATCAAGTCCAACAGAAGAGGCATATCAATAAATGTGGTCAGGTCAATAAAGGAGTGTCATCCAATAGGACCCAGAAGGAGAGCCCTGCACCTGACTTTTGGAATATAATAACCCCGTGAGGTTAGTTAGGCCCTTACCACCCTGCCTTTGGAAGCTTTGATGTTGTGTTTTTGTCATCGTGCCTGGAACCTACAAATTGGTTACACTGTTATAGTAAGGTATGGATTGCATTCTCCTGCAGATTATGCTTTATAGTTTTCATTATTTTAATGGATTTTATTTTAGTTGTTTATTTTCAGTCTCAGGGGCTGCCACAAAGAAGAGGGAGTCAAGCTATTCCCCAAAGCACCTGAGGGCAGGATAAGAAGCAATGGGCGGAAACTGATAAAGGAGAGAAGCAACTTAGAACTAAGGAGAAATTTCCTAACAGTTAGAACAATGAATCAGTGGAACAATTTGCCTCCAGAAGTTGTGAATTCTCCAGTAGTGGAAATTTTTAAGAAGAAATTGGATAACCATTTGTCTGAAGAGGGTTGGACTAGATCAGCGGTCGCTAACCGGTGGGCCGTGAGAAAATTTTGGTGGGCCGCAGAGAAATCTCACCCCCCAAACACCCCCCCAAAGCAATTAATCCAGGCTGTGCAGAAACACAAGGCTGTGCCACCCACATGGCCCGCGGGAACCCTCCCCGCCCACTCACTCCTTACCCAGCAAACTTGCCTGCTAAGTTGCTATTTTTCCTTTTTCCGACCATCATCTGTTCTGCTGTGCCAGGAGATTTAGATCAGCTAGGAAGCAGGACATGGTTGGATTTCTTGCTTTCTAGCTAGTCTTTAGATCTTCGGCACTGCTTTTAAGCACAACCGAACCTCCCTTAGGACTGAAGGTTCTATTATTCAGTGCAGACTCACGGCAAGCAAATTTTATGTGACAGACTCAGGAAGCCAATGGCAGATAGATAGATCTCTGAATGAATCTGTGATTCTGTGAGCAACTCAATCTACCTGCCTGCTTTGCCTGATTTTGGGTAAAAGTTGTTCTTTTTTAAATAAAAAAATCAATATTTATATAAATATTTATAATATTTACATGCAAGCCATGCCCAGCCAGTCACATGACCACCAAGCCACACCCACAAATTAGGCCATGCCCACAGAACCAGTTAGTGGTCCCTGGGGTTTAAAATTATGAGTTTGGTCATCCCTGAGGTCCAAAAGGTTGGCGGCCCCTGGACTAGAAGACCTCCAAGGTCCCTTCCAACTCCGTTGTTCTGTTCTGTTCTGTTCTGTTCTGTTCTGTTCTGTTCTGTTCCATTCTATTCCATTCCATTCCATTCCATTCCATTCTATTCTATTCTATTCTATTCTATTCTATTCTATTCTATTCTATTCTATTCTATTCTATTCTATTCTTATTTCAGTTATCTGTCTGTGTAAGGCACCCAGAGCCACATATGTGAGATGGACAGCTATATAAATCAAATAAATATGTGAATAGGAAAAAAAAAGCCACCTGTCTAATTAATATGCCTGTTCTTATTACACTTGACTGAAACTGCAAATACAATGTGCCGTCACCTGCTCACAGGACTGCCTGGAATTGAAAATCTAGTGAAAACCCTTATCATCCTGTATTACTATAGCATAAAAAAATACATGATCACCTTTGAAATCCTGGTGGTAGCCTTTTCTTTCCACAGGAGTGACCAGCTTCAGCAGAACCTATGTGGTCTGAATTAGGAACGGGAACATGTTGGTCTATATATGGAACAGGTTTCTTGTTTTTGTCAATCATAAATTCAAAATCTGAAAGACACAAATGACTGTCAGCAATCTGAAGCTGAAATCATACCCACCTAATATTTGCAAATAGGTATTACTTCTGCATCACTAGAATAATATAAAGCAGGACTGTGCAGTGTTCAGGTTTGAAGGCAATGACATGCTTCAGAGCATTTGAGATCATGAACAAAGAAGAGCAGGGGTGAAGGCGTCAGGCTAGAAGTCAGGAGTCTGAGTTCTAATCCCACCTTAGGCAAAGAAAAGTGGCTGATTGAACTTGGGCCAGTCATTCGCTCTTAACTCTACTCATCTCACAGGACTGTTGCTGTCATGAGGGAAACAGGAGGAGCAAGGAGGATTGTGTGTTTGCCGCCTTGAGTTACAAAAATTATAAGGTCAGGAAATTGAATGAATAAATGTAGTAGCTGCCTGGAATTTTGAGGTTAGATCAGGGGTGTCAAACTTGATTTCATTCAGGGCCGCATCAGGGTTGTGTCTGACCTTGGGGGGCTGGGGGTATGTGGCCGGGGGGGGGCAGCTCGATGTCACTCATCAAGGCTCCATTTTCAGCCACAACGGCCTCCTGCAGCTCTCTACCAGTGAAAACAGAGCCCGGGGAGGGTCCATGTTCAATGGCAAAGGGCTGCAGAAGGCTGTCGTGGACGAAAAGAGAGTCTGGGAGGGCTGCGTGCGACCCTTCCCCAACCTCTGTTTTGATGGCAGAGGCACCATGGGCCTTTGTTGTTTCCAGGGTGGGCCTGCAGGCTAGATCTAAGTACCCCATGGCTGGATCAGGCCCATGGGCCTTGAATTTGACACCCCTGGGTTAGATAATATGCAGCTGCAAAAGGTAGAAATGTGCCAAAGAATTGCTCTTTAAGAGAAAAACATGCATAGTCCTCAAATCAAGAAGGTCATGCTCCTGCAAAATCATAACCATTTAGAAAAAACTCTCAAGGCTTGTATAAAATAAAACAAGCGATATACTCTATTTTTGAACCAACCCACCAATTCTATAGTAGTAAGAAGTGAGTACAGAACATCTGGCATAATGGCTTCTTCCTAGGATTTCGCCAAGTAGTATATATATCTGCTGTTGCAATAGATTGGACGAATCAGTCTCTAGGGGAAAAAAGACAGCAAATAAACACAAGTTAGAAATTCAGAGGAGACCGAACAAAGACCCCCATCTATTATTTTTCAAAGGCAAAGTTATCAGAGGCTTCCCACCATCTTTGCCCATTTTTTTAAAAAAGGATCACAGTTCTCCAAAGGAAACAGATAGAACATGACAAAAGAGATCTTTAACTTCCACAGCAAGCAGTTTCTAATTTTACTATATCTAAGGAGTAATAACTCCAAGTTCTGTAAAAAGAAAAAGATTCAAAGGAATTGTAGCCTTGATGTTTAATGCCATTCAACTGCCCAAAAGTTTAAATATTCACTTTTTTCCTTCAGCTGTTCACAGAAGCGTTTATGAAACCATGGAATCTGAAGCTCGGGGCATTCCAAACACACTGCTCGATTCAGCTCCATCAAGTGCAGGGAGGACTTCCTTGCTGTTTTCCATGGTACAACTGTTTTTTTAAAAATCCAGAAGAAATAAACACAACAAGGCAATGATTAGAATATAATACTGTGCTAACCATGAATAAAAGAAGAAAGAAGACCGTTTTTTAGACAAAAAATCCCCCAAAGTGTATTATTTACTTCACTGTGATAGTAATGTACAGGTATCATTAAAGAATTCATAAATTAACAACTAGCACTTTTTTTAAAAAGAATTATTAAAGATTAAAACAAAACCAATTTCTAAAAATTAAATTCTGGGAGTACTAAATCCATACAACTTTGTTTTACTTCATGTCAGCTTCTGAAGAAGATTCTTGGTGACAGACCCTCTTTTGAGGGAGCTACACTTAAATAAATGTAGCTAAAGTAAACAGTATTATACTGATTTTTATTATTTGGTTATTTTTGTTAGAATGTATTCATGGAACTTTTAGCAGTTGTTTATCTATGTGTCGATAAACATGGCAGAAACGTAAAGGTCAAAATATAAAATAACTACCAGCTTGAAGTTTTTCCTTTGTTGTCGGTTAATTTTTCAACTAAGAACATTGCTGAAATGCAACCTAGATAACTAGCGAGACAGAGACAGAGAGATGGGGGGGAGGAGAGAGGGAGAGGGAGAGAGAGGGATAGATATAGATATATGTACAAGATTTATTTGGAAAAAAAAACCTGTAGACAGATATGGGAAAACTGTAGGTGAAATGTCCCATTGTTCAGTGGGAACAATGCAGATCCAATCAATATAAAAGTCCACCCAACTCTAATTGCAGAAAGTATATTGGCTATTTTTTAGACCCTGAGAATGTGGGGTATCTGCAGGCTAACCAGCATAATATTTTTAAAAAGGCTTAAATAAAAAACCGGGGGGTAGATATTGCTGATGGAGGAAAAACCTCTTTAAGTTTAACATTATTTACTATCAAGTCAATGCACAAAAACAGTGTACTTTATTTGGAGTTGCCTCTTAAATTCCCCCCCCCCCCCAGTTGAATACTGTAATAAGGCCCAAGAGTACATTTTTAAAAATACAGGAGTTATTTCTGAAGCCTATCAAAAAATAGAAATTAGCACTTACTTTGAAGCTCAGCATCCAACTTGGAGAGAAACTCTATATTAAATATAGCCTTTATCACTTTCTGTGGGAAATATCCAGAAGAAGCCAAAGCGAAACCAAGCAATACAAGAAGAGAAGGCTCATAATCTTCTGTACAAAATAAATATATTAATGCATAATATTAAAAACTTCATTTATCTAAAAGTAGTACAGCAGATAAGAAATATAAACTCTCTAAGGAACCCCAAATTCTCACAAAAATATACAAACTAAATATAGCTGAGAACATTTTTATGCTTTATATTATCTGAGAGCTAAATACTTGGCATTTTTAAAAGGTTTAGATGGGAGTAGAAATAATATATTTTGTAACCTTACTTATTGTTAATTGCTCTATTTTAGCAATGCTTTTGGTTTCATATATTTTATTCTACCAAGTCATTAATATAGGGGTCATATAATCAGTATAAAGAATGAATGGAAAAAGAGCAATTCTGAAATTGTTTTAAGATAATTTTGAATTCTTCTCAGTTTTGAAATCTCTCTGCATTTCCCAAATTATAAAGCTATTTATTTTGTATCACATCACAATACTTTCATTTTCTTTTCTTTTCCTTTCAATATTTCCAATTTTTATTTGTTAAAACTTTATTTGCACTGCTCCTCACTTGAAAGATGGCCAAAATGTTCTATAATAATCTGAAAACGTTTGAGATTAGAAACAAAACAATCAGTTGCTAAGTAATTGGGAATTTGAGAACTGAGGAAAGACAAAATAACTGCCCTTTAAAAGATACATTATCATTGGCACTTACTGTTGCTGAGAAATGTTTTTAAAAACGCATTCAAGATAGCTTCACCATATATTGTACAACAGAAGGGCCAGCATGGCACAAACAATTTAAACTTATTTGTCAAAATCCTACCATCAGTACAATCATATTGTGTGGATGAATAATGAATAATCAGCATGGAAAAAAGGCATGATGGCAAATATCACTCAACAGGGCAGGGCCTTATTGTTTTTGTTCATTGGGTTTATATTTAAAAGAACAGATTCTGTATCCACATTCTCTCCATGGAACTAATGCAAGAACAATGATACTTAATATGCTTATTTGCTCAGTCCTTGCCAGAGGATTGCTTCTTCACAAACTTACGAAGTTTTGCATTTATGATTATGGCACTTTTGTAACATATTTTCTAAAACTGAGCAACTTTGTACAATTTGTAGAGAAAATAACCAGATAAAATATTCTTAAAAATCCATTATTCATATTAAACAGGTCTATTTTCAGTGACCATTTTAATCTATTCCTACTTAGCATTGTAGTTATTTTTAAAAGCTATAGAATGGGACAGTGCCCACATCATGGCTGGTTCTTTAAATTTCCTCTTTAATAACGTTTAATAAACATCCAGAAGTTAGAATATTCTGTATGAAAACAATGAAGGAGACCAAGTACATAAATTTGCTTTCTTTCCTTTTAAGAAAGAGACAGAAACAGAAGAGTTAACATTTTCTTTATATGTTCCTTGTTACTTCCAGAAAAATGTCATCTGACAATCATTTTGATAATCAACTTACCCAAGTGAAGACTGATACGATTAATGCAAGCCTCAAAAAATTTCTCAGCTTCAGGGGGTTCATAATTAAGTAAAGAAAATAGAACAAGAATAACATGTATTTCTGAATAGTAAATCTGGAGAAAGAAAAGAAAATCCAGGAACTCAGCTCATCTGTTTTTGCCAATTTTGCATAACATTCAAAAACTAATCAAATTTGAGATTACAACTATCTGTCAACCTCTCCAAACATTCCTAAAACCCAGGGGAGACAACTTTTTCAAATATTCTGGTCCCAAGAAACTTTTATACTTGCACTTTTAATTATGAAACAGAAGGGTAGCTCAGGAAGCTATTGTAATGAGGGAGTTATTCTTTTCTAATCAGCACCAGTTGTTTGCTTACTTGCAATATTCTGAGCATTTTTCAAAGGCAAGTACTCCATGTAAGATTTAATTAAGTATTTGTTACTAGATGTGGCACCTCAACAAAACATAAGAGTACATTGTTTTAAAAACAGAATCCCATCCACAGCAAAACCTGGGCACCTAAGTTCCGATGACAATTCTGAAATAAATCTAAATAGAAAACTTCACCCTAACAATCATAATCTGAATGCTGATTTCATTTCTGATCTTCAACTAATAGACATTTGTAAATGAAGGAGAAAGTGTTTATTTAAAGCAAATAATTGGGTGGGAGATGCGAAGGGCTGCTTAACTGAGGATGTCTGATTTGGAAGAAGCTGGCTGCTTGGTGGTTTGTAATCCTTTCTATGAGAGGAACTATGTTTTATTTCTTTCTCTCTCTCTCTCTACACACACACACACACACACACACACACACACACACACACACACTCCACCCTCAGTTGCTTCTTTCCCTCATCTCCATCCAGTTTTGTTTTCTGCTTTCTCTTCCCTTTTCAGTACATTTAGATTTTATTAATCTACTTCCATCCTATCTTTTTTTCTATTTCTGAATATATGTGTGTGTACACTGTGATATTAGTATGGGTGCAAGGGAGAATGCAAATGAAGAATCGATCAATTTTAAAACATTTCAATTATTTTCCATGCAATTAATTTTTAACCATTAGTTATTAATTCAGTTAATATTAAGCTTTGTCCACAGCCCCATCCAAGAGAACCTACTTAAATAAGTCAAAAACATTATTCTAGCTTATTTACCCATTGAGGGACAGCCATCCAGAACTATATATTTGTGTGGCAAAATTATGTGAGCAGAGCCAATCTCCTGATTCTAATTTTGGGGTGATAATCAAGTGTGAGTATGGTAGAGGACAGGAAGGCCTGGAGGAACCTTATCCATGGGGTCGCGATAGGTCAGACACGACTTCGCAACTAACAATAAAATGGGAGACCCTGCCTTATGTAAAGAAGAGAATTCTGGCTATTCATCATCGAAGTTTGATTTTCACAGCACAGCTATGTGGAAATGTGTTGAACAAGATATTTCTAAATTGCTGAAAAACAATTGTTGATGTTCACCAGGCTGAAGAAAACTACCAAGCTATTTCCAAAGACTTTGGATTCTATCAATTAACGGTTAATTAGATATATGTACTAATAGAGACAATTCAACACCAACGTTACCAACCCTCTCCAGTGGTTGACCAACTAAGATCGTACCAACTGCAAGGCATATAATAGTTTGGGAAATCTTAAAAGAACCCCAGAGTAACTAAAGGCCTTTTTTGCATTGGCAAATGTCAGCATTCATGAGACCAACATAAGAATACTAAATAATAATGGTGCATATGTCAGTGTTACAAGGAGAAAGTCAGTATCCACCCCCCAAAAACCCCCAACCATTGGTGCTTGTCTACAGTTTGCAAAAGTGGATAAGCCAAAAGGTTGTTATGGAAGAAAGTTTGGTGAGCAAGTGAGACCAAAATACAACTTTTTTGCATGAATGAAAAATGCTGTTTGGCAAAAGGCAAACACTACATTCCATAAGAATATTATGCATACCCACGTAGGGCTGTATTGCTGTTATCCTTCTCATCTTCTGATATTTCTCCTCTTCTCATCTTTCCTACTACCTTCTTCTATTGTTATATTATTAATTATAATTATATCTTATGATTTGTGATCTATGATTTATCACCTTGCAGATTGTATGTGTGTCCAATCACACTTGGCCAATGAAGAAAATAAAGAATATTCTTATCCCATCTGTGAAACACAGTGATGGAAATGTCATGACCTGGGCCTGCTTTGCTACCTCTGGACCAGAATGGCTTGCCATCATTAATGGGATTACAAATTCTGAATTATACCGGCAAATTCTATATAAAAATGTCAGGCATCTATGAACTGAAGCTCAAGAGAAAGTGAGTCACGTAGTAAGACAATGACCCCAAACAATAAGATGTATCATCAAAGAATGATTAAATGTTTTGAAGTGGCCAAATCAAAGTCACGTCTTCAATCCTAGAGAAATTATTTAGGAGGACCTGAAGTGAGGAGGTAACCAATATCCCTGAACTGAAACTGTTCTGTAAGGAGCAATGGGCTAAATTCCTCCAAGCCATTATGCAGGATTGATCAACAGATATTGGCAATGTTTACATGAAGTTCTTGCTGCACAAGGAGGCCACACCAGTTACTGACAGTGAAGTTTCACATACTTTTGCCACATACAAATATGTAACTTTGGGTACCATTAAAACGAAAATGCTGTGAAATAGAATGTTGTCTTACCTGAATGCTTCTTCTCAGCACAGCGATGGAGAATTAGTTCAGATTAAATATACACATTCAGTTTCCACTGATTTCACTTGAATTAGAAGCCCCAAATTTTTATATTAAAAAAAAATCAAATACTCGTTTGAGTATTGAGGTTGTATACAGATAGTCCTCGACTTATAACTGTTTGTTCAGTGACCATTCAGTTACAAAGGCATTGAAAAAAGTGACTTTTGGCCATTTTTCATACTTAAAGACTGTTGCAGAATCCCTATGGTCATGTGATCAAAATTGGCAACTTGGTAACTGACTCATATTTATGATGGTCACAAGTATCCTGGGGTCATGTGACACCCCCCCCCCCGCGACCCTTCTGACAAGCAAAGTCAATGGGGAAGCCAGATTCATTTTACAACCGGGTTACCAAATTGACAACTGCAGTGATTCTCTTAACAACTCTGGCAAGGAATGTCATAAAATGGGGCAAAACTCACTTAACAACTACCTCAGCAACAGAAATGTTGGTCTCAATTATGATCATGGACTGCCTGCTCCTCATCATACAATCTGCAATACCGCATTTCAAAATATATGCATTTCTGAACTAATCAATGTATAATCTGTATTAAACACGGTTTAAAGGAGGAGCTCTGACAATTTAAGTGACTACAAATTAAAGTAAAACAAAAAACAAAAAACAAACACCCAGAAAAAAAGAACAGCATGGAAATATAAACAGGCTTGGTATTGTAGAGCTGGAATTAGAAGAAAACAAGATCGTACCAGGAACATGGAAATAGAAGAAGAGTTGGAAGGGATCTTGGAGGTCTTCTAGTCCAACCCCCTGATCAAGCAGGAGACCCTATACTATTTCAGACAAATGGCTGTCCAGTCTCTTTTTGAAAGCCTCCAGTGATGGAGCACCCACAACTTGTGAAGGCGAGCTATTCCATTGGTTGACTGCTCTCACCATTAGGGTGAGAACAATGTATGACACTGTCTTCTAACAAATCATATCCTTTGAGCACCAAGCCCACGTTTTTCACGTAACTAGCAGGGGTCCTTAGACCCAATTTATATGCCACAACTGAATTTTCAGTGTGTACAGCAAATGCTCTATTGCAGACTTGTGGCCCTTCCCTCATTGCACACTGCTCATTTCATCATTCTCAAGAGAGACACAAGATAGTCCTTTGTACCTGATCAATATGTTCAGTGGCAACCACAGCTATTTTGTCCAGTAACAGCGTACAGCGGTAGTTGGTTCCAATGAGAAAGGATGCAAACTTCACTACATTTGACCATGTAATCTGATCTCTCAACTGATGTAAAGCAACTATGGTCTTCTCGAGAAGCACTTCTTGAAACCATTTCCCATGCAAGTATTTGAATTCCTTCAGCAAAAGATCCAAATTGTTCATTGCCTCAAGTCTCTGAAATGCGCAACTGTTAATTTTTTGCAAAACTGACCCGTATGGTCCAGAATAACTTTTCTGATTTGGCTTATGATGTTTCATCCATTTTAGGAGATTTACGATACAGCTATTGAGCTGGTTCAGATTGCATTGAGGTATGATAGCATCCACTTGAGTAACTACAGCTTCATCCACATAAGGAGAAGGAAGATTAGAAAGAACATGAACCAGCATGAGAATATCAGCGCAGACTTTTTTAACTTGTAAATGGCTGGAATTGAAACAATAAACAAAAATACATTAATAAAATAAATTAATAAATACATAAATTGGGGGGAACATTAATTAAAAAATGAATGTACTAGGTGTATCACATATTTTTACTACATGATTTTTCAGTCAGATCACATGCATACTTATTAAAATGCGCTGACTACTTTCATAGTTATAATGCTAGAAAACTGGAAACAAGGAACAAAAAAATAGGTAACCAACAGTATTAAACTTTTATTAGATATTTGAAACCATCGATTCTATGAATTTTAGCTAAGAATTTAATTAAGGTACCTATTACAGCCATAAAGGTAAAAACAATGTTTAACTAATGTATGTCCTTTATTTCCAGATGATGCACATATATTACTGAGCATAATTTTACAAATGAAAGACACATACGTATGTGTATATGTTTGTATGTATGTAAGTATGTATAAAATTTAGAGAGATGGGAGGAATTTGCAGAGGGGGATAAACTGTGAAAAGGCAGCACTTTGAGTTTTGATTAATAGAGGGACATTTAGGTAGATGCCATTCAAATAAAAGAGAAATGATACAGGGGAGATGGAATGTGGTTTGTTTATGTACATAACAACAACTTGGAAGTTCAAATACAACTTTCCAGGTGAGTCACAGTCTGTTTGAACCCTACGTTAATACAGAAATACAACATGCATTGAAATTTGGAAGAAGGAGATACTGAGTCCAAAATCTTCATTTTCATTCTTCAAATAGCTGTCACCACACTTTTTATGAAAATAAAAATGTGTAAGAAATAATTTATTTTCCAGTTATTGTATCATCTGGTGAGCTAATATCAAATAGGTTTACAGAACACTTGTTCTGTAGAAATGTAATAAACAACTCCATAGGGCAAGTGTTCGGTGAATCTATTTGCAAAACTGTATTAAATTTACAGACCTGTGCAGTTCTGTCAGTTGTTTAAATCAGACTTACATTAATGTGATGACCCGTAGTCTCTCAAAATAAACCAAAACCCAAAACATATATTAAAGTTCCGGTAAAGCCTTCAACTTAACTTCACTGTTTTATTAGGCACAGTTTAAAGTCACAAAAGTAAATAACGAGGCAAACAGAAAACCAAAACAAACCGCATTGATGAGAGTTCCGAAGCAAGCTGAGATAACTAATTATAAACTCCAGGAAAATAACTGGGAAAAGTCCATGGGAAGAACGCCAGCAAAGATAAGCCTCTTTCAAGGTGAACACTGATTGACTCCAGCAATTCTAACTGCGCAGTTCAAAACTTATATACATAGCTCCCACCTGCAAGCCACGAGGAGGATCATGGTAATCTCCTCTTGAGTAGACCTCACTTTTCCCTGATCCTCTCCTCCCTGCGTGACCTAGGATGCTTAGGGGATGGGCCTGGATCCTTCTCTGACTGCTCAGCCGGCCTCTGCCCTTCCCCAGCCACCTCCACCACCTCTGGAGCCACACTCCCACTCCCTGTTGGCTGTTCCTCCTCTTCCTCAGAGTCAGACTCCACCAGGGGCATGACAATTTCATTAATACTCAGCCGTAATGTGTAGGTTTCCTAGAAGTCTGAACAAGACAGATTCACCATTTTATATTCCCTTATACTCATCTAATGTTTCTACTCCCGTGAAACACAAGCCCAAAGTAATAAACATCGAGTCTGAGAAACTAGATGTGCTGGGGGGGGAAAAAGGACCTTCTTACCAGATTGACAATTGCTGTAATTTGGAATATATGTCAGATTTCGGCCAGTGCAGCATGGCTAGCACATTTGTCACTCTCAAAAGCTCATATGGTTTATACTGATCCAGGTATTTGTGAAAGAGGGATACAATCCTGAAAGCCAAAAAGACACACATTACAGCTTTAAGTTCCAAGTTAGAATGTTCTTTAGAGTGACCCATTCCGTTATTCATACCAGACAACAAGCAACAAAGTACAACTTTAAAACAAGTAGACCTAATCCATACTCTTGCAGCAATTTGTATTTAATTCTTAGCTTTTCTGGCCTGCTGTACAGACTACAAATATCTTTTTGCTTTTATATAAATTGTGCATTAATCGTATAGTACTGTTTGGTTAACACTGTCATCCTAATCGCTGAAATTCTACCCAGAAATGAAAACTGGAGTTTGTTCCCCAGTTCTATATTTAATATCCTTCCATATTTTGAAATAATTATTCTGAAATAAGACAGTTCCATATTAGTCAATCTAACCCCCAAGTATTTAACCTTCTCAATTTTAAAACCCATTTTATTCTTCAGGGTTTCTTGTTCACACACAGTTATATTTTTAACTGACATCTTTCTTCTTTGCTTATTTATTTTAAATCCAGCTAATGCACCAAAATCTTTCAGTTTCTTCATTAAATATTCTATACCATTCTTGACTTCTTGTATAATTGAGACCGAAGACCCTATTTTATAAGTCTTTAAAATGTCAAGCCTATTGCTTTCTCATACTGTCTGATATCACTCAAAACATATAGAATTAAAATAAAAAGCAGAGGTGACAAAGGACATCCTTCTCTACAGCATTATCGTAAGTATGTCTAGCTTATGTCTTTCTTTACTTCTAAGAAATACATTTAGACTTGAGATATAATACAAAGTACTATAACATGCAGTGTTATATGTTAACTAAATTATACCCAGACTAAAGAAACAGTAGGTATTTCTGCTGTTCCAACAGTGAGTAAAAGTTACAGAAGTAATTGTAACATGTTTAAATAACTGTGACATAATTTTAAGATGAGAATTTTAGTGAAACAAATATTACAAATCTGCAAAACAAAACAAAAGTGAGAGAGACAGCTGGTCACAGAACAATGACTTAAAATGTTTCTTGGAGAAAAAAAACCCTAAGGTAATATAAAAGTAAGTATCCTGTATTCTTTACCCTAACTCTGATCATAACATTGTGTCATTGGGTTTCAAATAAAGGACCATAAAATGAAGGGCATTAACAGTCCTACATTCCTTATTATGTTCTTCAATGTAACAGTGACAGAAAAATGTAATAATGTATATTACAGATACTGGGAGAATTATTCTGAATATGTAAAACCTTTCTCAGAAATTAAGGTATAACAATTAATACCAGATGAGGAAGAGCAGAGAAGATAAATTTCTGAAGAAGCCGCTGGAGCTGAGGTCAATTCTTACTTATGGGTTACAATTGAAACAATTACTGAATAAGCCTGTTTATTTGGACTGCGCAGATGTTATGCTGCACTAAGCGACCTTGTAAAATTTCCAATACAATTATTACCTGTTTCAATCTATACAGGTAGTCCTTGCTTAATGATTGCTTTAGACACTGATCGTTCACAATTATGACAGTGAGGAAAAGTAACTTTGTAACCTAAACCTGCACTTTTATAATATTTTTGCAATGTCTCTTTCTCAGTCATGTGTTGACGTTTAGTTAGAATGCATTATAAGCATAGTTGCAGTCACATGATTTTTCACTTAGCAATTGCTTTGCTTAACAACTGACTTTATCAATTGCGGTTGCTAAACAAGGAGTACCTGTAATGGGCTTTTCGTAAAAAAACAAATGACTTTTACTTCTAGAATTATTTGAAGATACGTATTGTAGATTTGAAACTCAAATACACAAGGAAACTTTTATGATAAAATTCCAATTATGTACAGAAACAGCTTAGAAAAAAAATACATAAAGGTTGCCTTGCAAAATAAAACAGTTGCTCACAAAAATAAAGAATAACTTAAAATACGAATAGGAGTATTATATTGTATTAGAGGATTACTTTTCAATCAGTAGTGGATTTCTGTATTGTACTTCTTGCATTTTTTCCGCCACAATTAATGTTTGGTACCAATCCAAATCATCTGCAATTAGTAGGATCTTCTCACTTATCCTAAAAAGAAAAGCACATATATTTATATATGCACATGTTTCCGATAGAAAATCTGCCTCAGTATTCAGAGAATCCATCATTCTTACTTTTAAAACATAATATGCTAATCAACCAAGAACAATTTTTTACAAAAGAAATATTCTGAAAGCCATTGAAAAGTGTAGAAATTCAGATGAATAACACAGTTAATTTTCCATAAATGAAAAAAACTGGTGAAATTTTCAAGTCAAAGTTGATTAGTGATTTGGACCTGAAAGCAATACAAAATATTTGCTACTGATTTCGTGTGTGCAGGAGTGTGTCTACTTACTCTTTTACAGGCAGTCCTCGACTTATGAACCCCAATTTAGTCCAACATTCCTGTTCTAAGTGAAACATTTGTTAAGTCAATTTGCCCCATTTGACGATATTCCCTGGCACAGCTGGTAAGTGAATCACTGCAGTTGTTAAGTTAGTAACATGGTTACACAGTGAATCTGGCTTCCCCATGGATTTTGCTTATCAGAAGGTCGCCAAAGGTGATGACATGATCCTGGGACACCGCAGCCATCACAAACACAAGTCAGTTGCCAATCATCCAAATTTTGCTCACATGACCATGAGGATGCTGCAGCGGTTGTTAAGTGTGAAAAATGATCATAAGCCACTTTTTATAATGCCATTGTAACTTTGGACAGTCACTTAAGGCAGTGGCCCCCAACCTTTTTTGTGCCACGGCCTGGTACTGGCATCACAAAATGATCCGCGGCCCAGTACCGGCATCAGCACGCATGACAAGGCAAGGCGAGCCGAGCGACCGGCCAGCCAGCCGTCCCCCGCTTCTCCCCGCCACCTTCAACTCCTCCTTTGTACCTTTTTTGTGCTTTTTTGATCTCCTCCGCCATTGGGACGGCTCTTCGTTTGAAGCCCCCCCCCTTCGATGAAACTAAGGCGCGAGGATTCCTTCAGGACCCAAACGCCGCTTTCCAACCAGAAAAGCTCACCCGGAAGCACTTTCTGTCGAAACAAGATGGCGGCGCCCAGCAAACCGGCGGCCCGGTAGAAAATGATCCACGGACCGGTACCGGTCCGGGGCCCGGTGGTTGGGGACCCCTGGTAAGGAACTGTTTGTAAGTTGAAGACTAGCTCAACTTTCCAGGCTAGCCTAAGTTTTTCTGTTACCTGAGAGTCTCTCATCTCTTCTACTATTATACAGACACATATGAGAGGAACTAAAGAAAACATATAGTACAATCCCTGACTGCTAGCGTGAAGTCAATTGGAAATGAGAAATAAAATGTAAATAAGTGTACGCCATTCATGAATACAATAGCATTGCTTTGATTTTGAAACCAACTGTTTTTCAATTTACATTTGTGCATGTGTGTGCGCCTATGTGCCTTCACAGTCCCAGTTTCTCATTAATTGCCCCCCTCCCATCTAGCACATCCCAAACAAATATATTAACAAGGAGTGAAAAATCACCATAGTAATTCATCCTGCAGGAACAGTGACTTTCACATCCCAAACACAAATATTTTGCCAACTAAGAGAGCATTATCATTTTGGAATTTTTTTAAAAAAAAATAGTAACATAAACCAACATGATTAAAGAAATATTTTTAGATATAATTGAGAAAATGCCATATGTTTTGTGGCCATTTGTGACATCTGCCTGTGGAAACACTTTTCAAATGCTGAATTTGCAATAATATTTGAGTTAAGATTTAAAAAAAGGAGTAGAAGAAATTGGGATGTTTGGTTTTGGTTCTAGAAAGGAACAGAAAGGGAAAGGAAGGGAAGTGCAATTCTCCTGCATACAGGCAGTCATCTATCTAGAAGCTGGGACCACAACCTGCAAAAAAATGTAATTCCGTATGAAGATACTTCATAGCACCGAACATTTTGATTTCCTGGTTTACAGCCTGTATTTATGAGGAAAGAATCTCTCAACGGCAACAGTGTCCATGTAAGTCATAATTTCAACTTTTTCATTACCCTTAATACACGAATAAATTGGCAAGGCAACAAATACACTTACTCTTTTTGCATCTCTTGCTGTACCATGGGTGCAAGATGAACGAAGAGTTGCATGACGTTCAACGGACTACTGCAATTATCCTTAAGTTCTATCAGCTTTTTTTTGGCAAGTGATCTAAATTCGGTGTTGTTGAATTGTAAATTCTGGTAGAGTCCAAGAATGATAGAAATGTCCTCAACACGTAACTCATGTGAATGCTGGACAAAAATATTGTTACATTTTTTCAGCAGAGGCCTGTGCAGAAAACTGACATTCCGGAGAAACTGTACAAATCGCCTGGCATCGTTGACTGAGATGTTTGTTCTTTCAAACAAGCTGTCTGCTTTTTCTATTAATCTTCCTTTTAAATTCCATGAGATAACAGAAGATATGCAGTTCATTACAACTGACAAAGCCCTAAAAAACATATATAAAATATTATGCTTATTCATTTCATCAGAAAATCTAACAATGCTTAAGAAAATGGCATTCAGCAAAGAGAAAAAGACAGGGTGGATTTTAAACAGGACATATTGACATAATAAAGTTGTTGCTTTTCAGCAAAGCTGTTCTTTGAAAACAAAAACACCCCCCCCCCAAATCACATAATTACTTCTCGCTATGAAGACAGCAAGTGCTTGCAGGCAAAACAACTGAAAACATTCATATGTACGTAAACTCAAGTGGGGTAGTAGCTAAGATTGCTCCACTGAAATTAAGCTTCACTGACTTTATTCAAAGGGGCTTATTTCTGAACAACATGGGGTTCCCAACCCCCAGACCGGTACCAGTCTATAATCTATTAGGAACCAGGCCACATAGCTGGAGGTGAGTAGCAGGTGAGCGAAACCACACGTGCACTTTCTAGGGATTTAGGTTGCACAATCCTCCTTCCCACCCACCCAACCCCAGTCTGTGGAAAAATGGTCTTCCATGAAACTGGTCCCTGGTGCCCCAAAGGTTGGGGACCGCTGCTTTCACAGATTGATTTGTAAACCAATGTACCCGTACTTCAAATCACAAGGCTATCTTCGTCTCAGCTGCACACCTGCTACTGAAGTAATAATGCTGATTTACAGGTAAGTTTACATATGGTTAGGCTTAGGATAAATGATTCTAGAAACAAGCATCCAGCTAGCTAACTATTTAAGATTCAACAAGCTAGAAAACCCAGAGCCACATAATGCTTTTCTTATAATGTCAGGCATTCCCAATTAAAAAGCAAGCGAATCCTTAATCATTAAAAAAAAACAACCCACCAAACAATGAATAGGGACATTAACATATTTATCGGCGTATAACACGCACAGGCGTATAACACGCATCTTCATTTTAAGGGGGAAATTTCAGGAAAAAAAATTTAAAAAAATTCTGCCTGCCTGCCTTAGTTTCTGGTTGTTTGGGAGCAGCTTCGGCTGAGAATAATAACTATTCGCCTCTTTTACTCAGCCGAAGCTGTTCCGATTCAACCATTAACGAAGGCAGGCAGGCAGGCAGAACGGAGCACTGCGGGCGGGCGGACGGGGTGGGGGTGGGGGAGAGGCGACAGGAAAAGCCCCCCCCCCGCTTCTTTGAAGCAGTTTCTTCCTGTGCTGGTGGAGGAGCGAGAGAGCAACTGAGAGAGCTGACCCAGAGAGAAGGACAGGCTTCGGTTGCTTCCTCCCTCCCCTTCTTTCATTTGTGTCCTTGATCCCCGATCCCAGCAGCATTCACCGAAGGCTTCTTAACATTATATCGGCGTATAACACGCATACATCATTTGCCCCCTATTTTCAGGGGGAAAAAAGTGCGTGTTATACGCCGATAAATACGGTACACTCGGAAGTATTTCAGGCATTATACAGTTCTTGACTTAGGAATGGTCACTTAATGACTGTTCAGAGTTATAACAGACTCCAAAAAAGTTACTTATGATTTGTATCAGTAAGTATATTGCTTGATCCCCACAGATACATAATTGTATTTTACAGATACATGATTGCATTTTGAATACTTTAGCAACTGGCTCACATTTATGGCCTGTTAGGTATAACATTGATACCAAATATGGTTTGGGTGAATAAATATATAAAACTTAGATATCATGGTTTAAGTGCTTATCACTTTAAGCACAATGCAGCAGGCAATTAGCCGATTAAGGGTGCGGTTAGAAGTTACAATATAAGGAAGCATTAGAAGCTGGAAAGCTTACTGTGATGCTAACTGGCTGTTACTGTCTGTAACTGGCTGTAACTGTGTGCTACTGTTACTGTGTGCTGCTGCGACTAACTGTGATTACTGACTGTGAGTGCCTGTGACTGAACTGTTATTGTTTGCTACTGTTTGCTGAATATCCAGCGTTTGTTTCTCTGGAGAGTGAAACCGGAGGAGAAGATATCTTTATCGGCTGATAAAGATATTGCAAGGACTCTTAACTTGGACTATACTAGTGAGTCTTACTGGATGGAAATACTGTGAATGACTTAATGGACTGAATGACAATGCTTAAACTCTAACTGGATTAAAAACTATTTAAACTACAAACAGTGTTTGTGTTCAGTGTGTGTATACTCTGGGGCCCTTCCGCTCTCCTTTGGCTACCTGGCTTGACTACTGCTGCAATACTCTGCTAGGGGTTAATCCTCAAACCCTAACATTGGTTATGGGCCCAGCAGCATAGTCTAACTAACCAGGATATAGCAGAGAGAGTTGGTGTGAGTTGCACATTACTGTAAAAACAAACTGTTTTAATTAGTTTAAAATAGTCAAAATATCTGAAGAGTAATGGCACAAGTAAATTTGTCACAACTGTCCATGATATCCAGGCTGGATGGAACAAACTATGTTTCATGGTCAATGAAATGTAGTTTACTTCTACGCAGAGAAGGTTTGTGGGACATTATAGCAAACCCACCAGATGTGAGTAGATGGGATCCTGCTAATGATGATGATAAAGAAAAGTTACAAGACTTTAAACTGAAGAATGAGCAGGCTTTATGCATCATAGGACTGACTCTCTGTGATCAGCAGCTTGTCCATATTCGTGGAGAAGAAAATGCTGCAAACTGCTGGGAGAACCTCAGGAAGATTTATGTTCGGGACAGTGTAGGAGCACATATAAATCTTACACGGAAGCTTTTTCGAACGCATCTTCAGAGGAATGGAGATATGTTAGTTCATTTAAACTGTATGAAGAGCATTTTTCAAGAATTGCAAGAAAAAGAGCTTATATTTAATGAACTGCAACAAGTCTATATAATATTATCTTCATTAGATCAAAGCTATGATGACTATGTGACTTCGTTGGAAGTATTGCCAAAAGAAAGCCTCTCATTAACTGAGATTACAGGCAGGCTACTAGAAGAAGCCAGAAGAAGGCGTGAGCGTGACGAGCTGAGAGAAGATAAGAAAGAAGAGAAATTATCTTCAAAGCCTGTAAGAAACCAGCAAAGCAAAGTAAAGCACCTGGAAGAAGAGAATTTATCTTCAACAGCATACACAATTAAAAAGAGAAAAAGCCAGAATGTAAAAAAGCCAAAGAAAGCATTTGAACTAGCCACGTTTAGCAACTCTGATGTGAAGAATAATTTATGGGTGGTTGACAGTGGCGCATCCCACTGCATCACAAGAGATAAGACAAAATTTATAAAAATGTCTACAAGTTCTCAACATATATCACTTGCCAATGGCTGGAACCTGAAAGCTAAAGGTCAAGGTTTTGCACGTTGTCCGTACATAAACCAGGATATAAAAATGTTGTATGTACCGCAACTAAAGTTTAATTTGCTTTCAGTAAGGGTATTAGATAAATTAGGTTATGTAATTACTTTTAAGGATAATAATTGCATAATTGAAAAAGATAACAAAAGGGTAACTGCAGCTTTAAATGGAACATTATATGTCTTAGATAATAGTAAGAAAGGGGAGGCTCAAACTGTATTTAATAATATAAAGCCTCATGAAGAATGTATCCATTTATTGCATAGGCGTTTGGGGCATGTAAATTTTAAAATGCTAAAACTTACAGTTGAGTTATCTGAAGGAATAAGGTTAAAACCTTGTGATAAATATTTGCGTTGTAATGTTTGCTGTGAAGATAAGAGCAAGGTATTGCCTGCAAATAGGCTAAATGGTTTCAAAACAAAAGAACCTTTAGAAGTAGTATTTGCAGACATAATAGGTCCAAAGAAACCCAGTATGGGGGGTGCTAGATATATACTGAGCATTATGGACCATTATTCTAGATATGGGTTTTGCTATTTAATGAAAAGCAAAACTGAAACATATCAACATTTTTTCAATTGGCTTAGGTTTGCTGAAAGAAAGTCTAAACGACAACTGATAACCCTGGTGACAGATAATGGTACGGAATTTATTAATAACAAATTCCAGAACAGACTTAAGGTAGCTGGAATAGAGCATAAGAAGTCTGCTCCATACAGGCCAGAACATAATGCTTTTATTGAAAGAAGAGGCCAAACACTACAGGCAATGGTTAGAACAATGTTAAATGATTCTGGGTTACCTGATACTTTGTGGGGGGAGGCTACAATGTGTGCTAATAACATATTGAACAACGTTGTTAATACAACAACAGGTGAAATTCCATTCACCAGGTGGCATGGCAGGAAACCTGATCTAAGTTACCTGCACACATTTGGTGCACCAGCATGGGTGCATATTCCTGCACAACTCAGAAAAAAGGGCAACATAGAGCTAAAAGATTTTTCTTCGTTGGTTATCAGGCAAACCATAGGGCATATAGATTTTGGGAGAAAGGCACATCTAAAGTGTTATGTAGTGCTAGTGCCCAATTTCTAGAACATGAAGGATGGGAGAAATTAGAACAGGATACCAATAAAGATGTAATTATTGAATCCTATAGAAATCCCATTAGTTATCCCTGTAACTTTAAAAATAAAGTAAAGAGACAAATACAGGATGAAATAGTGCCCATAAAGGAAGAAACAGATTCAATAGCTGAACAGGATGAGGAAGATGAACAGGTAGTAGTTCAACAAAGTCCTCCTGTAAGCCCTGTAATTCCCAGAAGAACTACACGTGTATCTAGACCGCCTGATAGGTACCAGGCTAACACAGTGTGCCAGATTAATCAAGTTCCTAATTCTGTAGAAGAAATTAAAAAGTATCCTAATAAGGAAAAAGAAAAATGGTATGCAGCAATGAATAAGGAACTGAATTCATTAAGAGATATGAAGGTGTATGAAAATGCCAAATTACCTGCAGGAAAGAAATCCATTAGCTGCAAATGGATATTTAAGGTAAAAATAGATAAAGATGGTAATTTAATCCATAAGGCAAGGTTAGTAGCCCAAGGTTTTAAGCAGAATGCCAATGACTATGATGAGGTGTTTGCACCTAGTCTTAAGGCAGCAACCTTGAGGGCAGCTTTAGTGTGGGCAGCTAGTAAAAACTATATAGTTAACCATCTAGATGTGGAAACTGCTTACTTGCACGCCCCATTAAAACATATTATTTATATGAAAAAACCTGTTGGTATTAAAAGTGAAAGTAAGAATAATAATGATTGTTGGTTGTTAAAGAAAAGTCTCTATGGTCTTAAACAATCAGGCTATGAATGGAACCAGTATATTGTAAAGGAACTAGACAATATAGGATTTAAAGCTGGTTTAGCCGATCCATGTCTGTTTAAGAGGGAGACAAATGGGAAAGTATCATTATTATTACTATTCACAGATGACATTGCATTGATAACTGAAACTAATGATGAAGCAAATAAAATAATAGCATCATTAGGAAAGAGAATAAAGATCAAGCAATTAGGGGAGATAAAGAAGTATCTCGGTTTGAATATAAAGAAAACAAGGAAAGGTTATAAGATATCTCAGGAAGATAAGATAAGCAAATTGCTAAAAGATTACAAGATGGAGCTTTGTAAGCCAGCTAAGACTCCAATGAGTCAGGAGTTTAGCAACACTGATGTACAAAGCCCTGAGTTTGATAAGGTGATTTATCAATCTTTAATTGGTAGTTTGAGTTATATTAGTAATTGGTCTAGACCAGATATTTCGTACTGCGTGAATCAGTTGGCTAGATTCAATTCTGCACCATGTGAAAGACACTGGATTGCAGCTAAGAGGATATTAAGATATCTTAAAAAGACAATGAATTATTCATTGTATTTAGAACCAAAGGGTGATTTAATTCTGTGTGCTTATGCAGATGCTAGCTTTGCATCAGAAAGAGACACTAGAAAGTCGACTTCAGGAACAGCCATAATGCTGGGTAATACATTAATAGGCTGGAAGTCAATAAGACAACAGCATATAAGTTTGTCTACTATGGAGGCAGAATTCTCCTGTTTATCATTGTTATGTACAGAATTAATAATGTATAAACAAATGTTAATTGATATAGGTATAACAGTAGATTATCCTATAATTATTCATGAAGATAATCAGGCAGCAATTCAAATGGCCACAAATATTGGAGTAAAAACAAGGAGCAAACATACAGATCTAAGATACCTAAACGTGAGACAATCTGTAAGAAGTAAGATGATTCAGCTAGAGTACTGTATGTCGGAGGACAATTTAGCTGATAATTTTACTAAAGCCCAAGGTGCCAGTAAGCACCAGGAGAGTTGTGAAAAATATGGGATAAGATTGTAAAGGTATTATATATTTATTCACCCAAAAGGGGAGTATGTTAGGTATAACATTGATACCAAATATGGTTTGGGTGAATAAATATATAAAACTTAGATATCATGGTTTAAGTGCTTATCACTTTAAGCACAATGCAGCAGGCAATTAGCCGATTAAGGGTGCGGTTAGAAGTTACAATATAAGGAAGCATTAGAAGCTGGAAAGCTTACTGTGATGCTAACTGGCTGTTACTGTCTGTAACTGGCTGTAACTGTGTGCTACTGTTACTGTGTGCTGCTGCGACTAACTGTGATTACTGACTGTGAGTGCCTGTGACTGAACTGTTATTGTTTGCTACTGTTTGCTGAATATCCAGCGTTTGTTTCTCTGGAGAGTGAAACCGGAGGAGGAGAAGATATCTTTATCGGCTGATAAAGATATTGCAAGGACTCTTAACTTGGACTATACTAGTGAGTCTTACTGGATGGAAATACTGTGAATGACTTAATGGACTGAATGACAATGCTTAAACTCTAACTGGATTAAAAACTATTTAAACTACAAACAGTGTTTGTGTTCAGTGTGTGTATACTCTGGGGCCCTTCCGCTCTCCTTTGGCTACCTGGCTTGACTACTGCTGCAATACTCTGCTAGGGGTTAATCCTCAAACCCTAACATGGCCCAATCGCGTTTTGCAATTTTTAGGGTCATTTTCTGGGAAAATATGCCCATTGAATAAACTGGATTTGGATTTATAACCTCATGTTTCGCTTAATGGCCATGGTGTCTTGCTTAACAACTGTTGTAAATATGGTCATAAAATTGAGTTCAGTCATGTGGCGACTCAACTTACAATCAAAATTCCAGGCTCAGTTGTGGTTGTAATATGAGGCCTACCTGTCTTTAAAACCCCCAAACAGGGCATGTTAAATTATACACCAGTTCTACAATAAGTTGAAAATATTCAATACTAAACTAGTTGATACTAGTCAATACTAAACTTCCTTTTAGGCTCTTTTAAGATCTATGTACTACACACCCAAGCTGTCTGTCTGTTTTTGTGTCAGAAGTTGGGTTCATGGGAACAACAAGGGCATGCTTTCCTTATTAATTCTCTCCATTTCAGCGGTGTCAAACTCATGTCGTCACGGCGTCGTCACGTGATGTATTGGGACTCCCCACCCCCCCTTGTGGTGTGGCCAGTATGTGACGTATCCGGCTTGTGGGCCGGGAGTTTGACAGCCCTGCTCCATTTAATCTTTAAAAACCTGTGAATCTATGGCATCTTTATTGAATGAAAATTACCTTGAATCCTGTATGGAATCCAATTTCTTATCTACCACATGAGCTATTTCACCCATGAGTGGACTCTGATGTAGATGTTGTTCATGTACACACAATGCAAATTTAGATAGCAGGGGTGGAGTCAGCCTAAGGATAACAAAGACAATAAAGTTACTGCGCCAAAGGCCTACCGATAAAACTAGGTCAATTTTCACTATTTCTCCATGAGCGCCCTGCCCTGTACACTTCCTAAAGACACATTTGCAGCTTAGAACCTTAATCAGGTAAAGATAGAAAAGCCTTCCAGAAAGCATACAATAACTGCATATTGTATAATATGCGTATTGTATAATATACTGCATATTGTATAATAAACTGCATATTGTATAATATACCCATATAATATGGGTATAAAGCAACTGGAATTAGTTGTCACCATAAATTTGAGTTCAAATATCCACCTACTTCCACTCTTTAAGGAATGGCTATTAAACTTAAGATCAGTTCAGCTCCAGCATAAATGCACCCTAAATATGCTGGATCCAAAGCACAGATAGTCCTTGATTTACAACAGTTCGCTTAGTGACCGTTTGAAGTTACAACAGCACTGAAAAAGGGGACTTATGCCCATTTTTCACACTTATGACTGTTGTATACTACCCATAGTCACATGATTTACATTCGGATGCTTGACAGCTGACTCACATTTATGATGGTTACAGTGTCCTGGAGTCATGTGATCCCCTTTTGAGACTTTCTGACAAGCAAAGTCAATGGGGAAACCAGATTCACGTAACAACCGGGTTACTAATTTAACGACTGCAGTGATTCACTTAACAAACGCGGCAAGAAAAAATCGTAAAATGAGGCAAAATTCACTTAACAAATTTCTCACCCAACAACATACATTTTGGGCTTAACTGTGGTTGTAAGTTGAGGAATACTGTTTCAGATCCAAATACTGTGGAATGCTAGTATTTGAGGCTGTACAGTGCTTCAGATTTAATTTGGAAAAAGTGCTGCAGAATGCATAGGGCTCCGAATAAAGCACGGGTTTCAAACTGGATTTCTCCGAGGGCCCGATCAGCATTGTAGTTCTCTGCGGGCTGGCTGGGGGGGGTGGCGGAGATGGGATGGATGTCTCCTGCAGCACCCTGCTGACCAAAATGGGGCATGCCCCCCCCCCCGCACACGGTTCCCCGCACCCTGTTTTGGCTGCCAGAGGCCCCTCAGGATGGTCCTTTGCTATTTCCAGGCCGGGCCCACAGGCCAGATTTAAGCATCCTGAGGGGTGGATTCAGATTTGGCCCGGAGGCTTTGAGTTTGACACCCCTGGAATAAAGCACCTGACTGCCTTATATTCTCCCTACAGTTTCTGCTTACTTAACTAGTCATTCACAATTGACAACCAACAACCACCAGGGCACATCCTTCACAATCAGTAGCTACTAAGGACATGGGTTTTTTACTCCTCACAGCTGAGTCCCCAAGGTTCCTCAGAATGAGGAGGTGGTCCCTTCTTTGTCTCTTCCTCCCACCGAACTTCACCAGCAAATTTTTGTTTGCACCCAGTTTGGACAAGCTCCAGTGAGTGAATATGGAATTCAGGATTGCAGTCTAAAGTTACTAAGGGTTTATTTTGAATCAATAACTATAGTAATGTAGTCTTACATTAGTAGTTTCTACTTTTGATATAATAACCCATGCAAATTTATCTAACATCACAATTTGAGCCACCAAAGTTCTATGAGACAAGAGAAAGGATTAAAAAATATTGTTGCTAATGCTAATTTTGTGAGATCTATTCTGAGCATGAAATATTGAATTTCCAATTAACAGGAAAAGGAACAAACAGATAAAAAAGTATACTTGCTTGTTTAATCGCTTCCAGCCTTCTATAACCAACTCTTCTACAAGTGAGTCGTGGGAATCAATATCGAACCTTCAGAAGGAATAAAAGTGAGCCAAACAATTTTCATAATTATTTTAGAGTTAAAGAATATACCGAGATTAACAAATTGTAACTTGGTAGCATATACCGTTTGTTACACTACGTACATACATACATACATATATGTTATTGCTCTATATTTTGTATTCTGATATGGCCTTATGACTAAACAATGAAATATTAATGGATTAAAGTGCAAAGTTAGACAGTGTGCTACTTTCCTCTTTTCAAAATATACTTTTTAGCAACTGTTGATAATTTCTCAATTCCACCCAACCCATATGTATTTTTCTGTTAATAAATTAAATTACACATAACAAAAGTATGCCACAAAACTTGTTCATATTCAGCCTTGTGATGAATATCAACACCAGTGATTGATATCCTTTTCCATATGCTTGTGGAACAAATGGGATGCTGGAGTTCTATTGCATTTTACTCTGGGAACATTTCCCCAATGCAAGAGGCAATTTTAAAAACTGATTTTAACTTTTATGTGGCATAGGTAGGGCTCTGTACTTTGTCTTGATTACATATCTGTTTTGTTCCTTTGGGTTTTTGAAAAGTACACATATACAATCTTTTATAGCTGCTATAACATGACTTTAATGATTGCTAGATTGGACTTTTTCAAAAAGTATGAATCCTATAAGCAAGTATTAACATTTGATAAGTTTGCCTGTGCAACAACAGGATATTTCCCTATGTGCATACAAAAGTGATTCATTCTTAAAAGTAAAATCAGACAATAAAAGCATGATTAAAATTAGATTTCCTGCTACTTACCAGAGCATACTATATAACACATCCACCAATGCTTCATCATCCATACATTCAATCTTATTTTCTGCCAAGATGCGAAGTACAAAAAACTGAGAATGACTTCTTATATAATCCATAGTTTCTGAGGACCAAGGCCTCATCTTTTGAACTTGCACAAGTTTCTTAATTGCACTTTTCACATGTTTTTCAGAGAGTCTGGCTTTGTTCTTGGAAACAAGACTGAACACTTGGTGTTCATTTGTAAAGTTATTGAGTTGGTTCAACAAAGTGTCACTGCTCCAAGTTCGACAGTTAAAACGTCTCGTTGCAATTGGATAAACACGTCTTAGGCAAAGCATATTTGTCATTTGGATGGGCTTCTTCTTCCAAGGGCATCCAGAATTTCTCTCTTCATTTCTGACTGCACATGCATAGATTAGAAAAAGAAATATCATTTGCAGATATAAAACAATGTGTTTCCTTTACCATATAATATGAAGTGATTGTAGGAAGAATAAGAATGCAAAAGTATTTGTCTGCCAAGATAATTTTAATTAATAACCCCAACCCCCCCATGTTTTAATTAAATACAAGTTACTCTTATTCAGACCACCTATAAAAACTATAGTAAGAAACCAAAGGATTCACACATTTTGTTTTCCTCCTATTCTTATGCTTGTTCTGGCATAGCAGTGAGGAGGAATTTAGGAAGTTTAGCATAATTTGGAAATTGACCCTAACTTGTCACGACCTCTAACCATGGACAACCATGCAATTATATTCCTATATCCCTGTTACTCTGTTTGTTCCCTTATCTCATTCTAGATATTCCAAATGGAGGCCTATGATGGATTCTATTTTCCTCCATCAATTGACACAGCCCGTCCTATTATGTAGAACGAAGTCTGGATTTTTTATAAGAAGTATCATTATTATCATTATTGATTCAACATATGGGGTGCTGCATCAGTCAGGCTTCCACAACTTACAAAATAACATTCAAGAAGATGCCCAAGATAAAAAAAAGTAGTAGAATTAAAACATCTGCCATAAGAAAAATATATATGTGAAATTAATTCAGAACTGTGGTAAAACTGAAAATACAAAACAACTCATCACAAAACCAAATATAAGAAACAATAATGCAAACTTGATTAGAAAATATGGAATTTTAAAAGCCAAAGTAAAAAAAAAAGTTATTTGAATACTGGAGGTAGTAATTTTACTGTGAGGATTTGGGTAAAAGTTAACTGTTTGTTTAATTAATTTAATGCCATCCTCTTTGCCTTTCTACCGTTACTACAAGAGTTTGGCTGACCTGAGGAAAAACATATATCATCTAACTCCCAGGAAAAAATGGAATCAATCAGAAAGCTTAAAGGGCAGGTTTGCATTACACATAGAACCTATTGGGGTGAGAACTATTAACGAAATACTAATCTGGTTGTTCACGCCAGTCAATCCAGCAAATCTAGGGCAATCCTGTTGCAAGACTGATCTCATTTTACAACATCCCAGTCAACATTTCTGCTTTATTTCTCACCCAGTTTTTAAAAGAAATAAAGTATTTGTGATACTTAAATGGGTGTAGTATCTTTGTTTACCATTCCATATACCTCATTTTTGTGTGAAGATTGAAAACAAATGAGAAACCGGAGGCACCATTGGATCAGCCCTGTTTTCCATCTTCTTCAACCTGTCATATTTAACTCCAAAAATGTATTTCTTCTGGATCCAAATTACCAAAAAGGTGGCAACTTCCATGAGGGAGCCATGTGGCCCGGGGTACATGGCCTGACTCCTTCCCTAACATGAGGTCCAGAGATCTTCAAAAGGTAAGTGTGCAATGGGTTAAGGCATGGGAGGAGTAGGCACAAGGCCTGTAGGGTCTCCATAGGGCAGGATTGGGATGGGATGGGATGGGGGTGGGTGGGTGGGGAGGAGCCAGGGGATGCTGCAGTATTCCTGTGGTCAATTTTAAGAGTGAATGACCACAGGGGAACTGCAGCAGCTGTAACTTCAAAACAAAGTTGTAAGTAGATTTTGGGGGACGTGTCATAAATTTGAGTTCCCGTTATATCTCGAGGACTACCTGTACCCTGATTTGTTTTAGCTACAACTTGATGCAAAGTTCAGATTTGAAAGGTATGCCAAATTCAAAAGTAACCCAACTTTCCATGTTGTGCAAATGGACCTTATATTCAGAAATGTGCATTTAAATCAGATTTTCTTGGCTGAAGTGAACTCCAAGAGATCATTACCAAAAAAGACCATCTTACTGCAGGATGGATAAAGTCCAGATTCCTTCAATTACATTTTTTTAAAATGAGCATGGCTATTTTAAAGAACTGCAGGTGGCTGCTTATGTCTACATATTGAGAATGATGCATAGCTCTGGTATATAAGAGCAGGAGACATTTGTCATAATTAAGAAAATCAAGAGAAAAATATTAGTTTGGCCATTTCCTTGATTTAAAGCAGATGTATCCAACCCGAGACGTGTCCAACCCGTTATCTGCCTGCGGCAGCACAAGATCATAAACTTTTAACTTTATACACACATATATATTAACTGTACTACATATAGACAATTTCTCTTCACTCAATGTGGCTCCAAGGCAAGCCAAAAGGATATGCCTAACTTAAACATAGAACCATAACAGAACCAAAATAAAAATGTGAATATGCATGGTATTTCCCAAGTGATGACTGGATGATTTTAGAAAAACTTAAAACTTATAAAACCCTAGGCTAGGGAATTAATAGCTTGTGTTTCTGTTAATGTCAATGTCTTAAAAGAAAATCATCTTCATTTCATGAAAACTGCATAAAAACAATTCATCAAGAGTGAGCATATTCAATATTTTTGTAATAGCATTCATATTACACCAATTATTGTAAACATATGATTTACATTTCTGACATAGTTTCAATACTAAGCTCCACAAAGTTTCTCTGAGATAATAAATAAATAAAATAAAATTTAAAAAAAACCCGTTTACTTTCCAAATGTTTGAAAATTTTATTCTTCCAATAAGTACACAATCTGCAAGTGTAGTGAGTACCATTTCATGAAGGCAGTACAGCTCTTTTCCAAAATCTGGAATTTCAACAAGGAAGCATAACACGAAAAAGACAAGACAGCATCTGAACAAACATCTTTTCACACAAGACACACATTTAAGGTAGGCGTAAGAATCCCAAAAAGGAGAATGCAGCACTCTCTGTAAGCTAAGCAGTTAGAAACAACCTTTGGCGATGGAAATCACGCAGAAGCGGGGATACGACCTTCTGACACGATGTACTCGACTTCGCGTGTAACGAAGCACGTCTGATCACGGGAGCTGCCTTAGAACTGGAAATCAATACCTAGCTGAACTCTGCACAAACCGCTGAAATTCTCCCCTCCGTGGGATGCAAGATACAGCAGCCCTCCTTTTTCTCCAGGAGCGAACTAAACCCACGCGGTGCCCTCCGGACGGCCATGCTACCGGTTAGCAAGGGAGCCGCCCCACGAATGACCCGCCGCCGGCTCCTCCTCGAAGATCACGTGCTACAAAAGCCATCCCTGTTGCGCCTTTCATCCCTGAAAGCCTCCGGCGGAATCCCACCTGAGGTACAAAAAGCGCCTGGAGAATTCCGGCCCCGTAGCGTAGCCGGCCGTTTTCCAAAAGCGAACTGAATCGTACTTCCTCGGCTTCCGTAACCGTCTGTTCAATGCCCGCTCAAAGAATCTGGTCCTGTCCTCCATTTCCCGGCATGCCTCGCCGACCACGCTCGCTACCTTTCGGGAATTGTAGTCTTTAAAAACGGGGGGGGACGCTTCGGTCTCGGAGGCGGGAATTCAGACGTTGGTGATGTTAAATAAATAAAGGCCAGTTTCTACTTCTGCCTGTGCCGTATCGTACAGTAATTGTATCGTACAGTAATTTCTTCGATTGCTATGACCCTCACGGGATCGTAAATTGGGCGGGATAAAGTTGAATAAATTTATTAGAAAATGTATATTGCCGCCTATTCGCACACGGCGGCCAAAGGCGGCTTATAGGGATATAAAAACTATTTAAATTAATAATTATTATATACTATTTATTATTGTTGTTATATCTATAATACAAAGTGATTTACCAAAAAGTTGGGAGATTATTTCAACTTTGGCAGAGATGGAATTTAAGGTTCCCATTCTGTAGGACAAACTGGACTTAACTAGTTATTGGAAAATTACATACGACACACATCGGCGCGTGAAAGGGGAATTTTGGAAATAGTAGAAAGGGTGATCAAAATCAGTGACAATAAATGCACATCAAAAGGAAGGATCATAAGCCTTAATTATGAATAACTGTGCTGTCAACGGTGTCGAAATATCGCCTCCAGGTCCTGTATAGCTTGATCCTTCTGCAAAGTGTTATGTATAACACCGTTTCCCTACATTAACAAACCTAGATGTGGCGTAGACTGGAAATAAGAGCGCCGTCATGTCTCGGTTTATCGGCCTTGTCAATGGGACAGGGCGGCTTGAAACGCTCCTCTTAAAACTGCCTTAGGCAATAGGTTTACTGGTCGCAGAAACAGAAAGGCGGGCGAAGGGCATCCCTTCGTTTCCTTCGCCGCCGATTCCGACAACAGAAGTCAGGCTCGGAGCCCGCCAAAGGCAGAGCAGAGGCAGCGTTCCCAAGAGGGCGACCCCCCCGCCCCCGCAAAAAATGCCCAGCTGTGGAGCGGCGATCTTTGCCTGCCTTGCCAAAGCGCCTACACGCGCGCGCTCGCGCGCGTTCCCTTCCTCTCTGCCCGCGCCAGCCTCCAGCCGCCCCGGGTTTCCCGCTTCGTCCCCTCCTCCTCCACTGACGCAGTCCGTCTGCACCAGATCCTAACATGGCGGCGGCGAGGTGGTGAGGAGCGCGGCCGGAGGGAGGTTTGAAGGGCCGCAACGAGAGGGGCTGGGTGAGTGGCCAGAAGAGCCCCGTGGCCAAGCGGGGTCCCACACAGGACCGCAGAGGCAAATTTCGGCGGGGGGTGGAGAGAGGGGGTGGTGGCCCTCGGGAGAAGAGCGGAGCGGGCGGGAGAAAAAGGTGGAAGAGAGGAGGGCTCGCTCTCTTCCAGTTTGAATCTGCCTCACGCTGACTGTGGGGGGAGGGGGGCGCAGGGGTGAACGGGGAGAAGAGGCCTTTTTTCCTCATTCAGAGTCAGGGGCTGATCCTGAGGGCCTCGACGAGTCCACAGGTCGAGGGAGAAGGAAGAGAAGCGATTTCGCGTTGAATGGCTGAGGGATATAATACAGGCCTTTCAACGTGTGGGGAGAGCGGGGGGGGGGAGCTGTCTCGGGTTTTAATAGTGATTTGTAGGGTTTGTTTCGGGCAACTTGTGCAAGGATCCGCGTTTCTTCTCTTGCAAATATTACACTGAACAAAATTAAAGCTATTCCTCCCCCCCCCCTCGCCCTTTTCCCTCCAGTTTGTAGGAATAGATGTCGCCTGGTTTAAACGGCATTTTTAATGAAAGAAAGTAGTCTGTGTCAACGTTGAAAAAACAACTTGGGGGAAAAAGACAGATAAATGGGACAATTGCTCCGAATACTAACCCAAGGAAAAGGTTGGGTGGGGGGAGGCAAAGAGTAAGAAGTGATGAAATTAATAGACACAATGGAAAGAGGAGAGGAACTACTAAATGAATCAATTTACACCAAGTGGGATTGCTCTTAAAAATACTCCAGCTCTGTGTTGTTATTCCTTTTGTATTGATCTTCCCACACTGTACTACAGGAACTTGCCAACCATTAGTTATAATATATTCCAAAATCAGCACTTTATTTAAAAAATGGATCTTCACATGTTACTTATTATTGCAATACTATAATCTTGAAATTCTAAAAAAACCATAAGCAGTGTTTTTTTTTCCAAATGTACAGATTATATTTAAAGATATATACTCTGAAGGATAAGGAGATGATGAAGTAGTACAATTTTATGCTTTTCAGTTATAACAATTTGTGTCTTCAGGAATTCAAAGCATCCAAAGGGCAAAATTAATTTGCTTTGGGTTTCCTAAGTGAAAGCAAAATTTGGCTCTTGATTTCTCTCCTCCTTTTCTTGAGGAAAAAATATATTCAGTAGGTGTCGGAATACATTTAATAAAATTACAGATTATTGGTGCAACATTTATTTATTGGATTTTTATCTTTATAAAAAAAAGTTGGCAAACGAGATCAGGAAAAATATCCAACGTTTTTTATAGTGGTTATTGCAGTTGGTTTTTTAAAATCGATTTTTAAGGAATTTGTTTAATATTTGTTAGTTGGTATAATTGTTTACATAAGGCATTTGAAAATTAGTATCAGTATGGAAATTTGTTTTGCTCAAAAAAAAAAAAGGTAATACAGGAGAGAATTCAAGAACCTTGTAATTAAAGCTTTGTTTATTGAAAGTTCATTTCATAATGTATTATTCTATACATCTTTCTGGATCCAAGGAATTTTTTTTCTTTTTGATAGTCTTAAGTATCACTGTATTGGAAACTCTATTGGCAGTGATTTACTTCAATTCCGTTGCTTTGGGTTTGGTAGTTAAATTTGTGATAACTATGTTATTTAGGAAAGCCTAAAGCAAACTTTAAATTTGGCAATAATAAAATGAAACATGAGACTCGTGTAAATACATCATACAGTAAATACATTTATGAAATAACCAGCCACAACTGGGATAATGTATATGTATCCAGTGGCTCCTTATATTAAATAAAATATTGCAATATTAGAAATGATTCAGAAAAGAAAATGAAAACAGTTGAGAGATTGCAGTACTTTTTATTCTGTGTGTTTGTTGTTCAGCTACTTTAGTCACTTCAACCATGGTGATAGCAATGCAATGATAGTTTAGATTGTTGTTGCCAGTGGAACTTGGTATGATGGATAGCTAGTTTTGCATCAAGAACCTCATTATAAAATGGGTTCATTGTAACTTCAGATAGGGTACTTCCTAACAGCTGAGTTTGTGTCATCACTCTGCATTGGGTTTCATGGGTCCTGTCACTTGTAGAGCCTCTTTTTCACTTGAGGCACCCAAGCAGGAGGTACCAATGTTGGTAATAAAGCTGAAGTAGACATGGTGATATGAGGGTGCTAGTAAAAGGCAAGTAATGAGGAGCAGGCTAAAGTTCTGGCCAGTGCCTTGATGCAAAGCTAGGAGTTGAATCATCTCTGCCTGTCGGGCCCATGTTTTGTATTAGGACACACTTTCTTCTCAGCTTGGAGCTGTGGGCATCAACTTTTAAATGAACCCAGTAAATGCCATGGTCTTGTACATCTTTGCCTGTTGCCTGGCAAACATAAATTAGTTGGTCAGATAAATAGAGATGAGGGAGAGAACCAGAAAATGCCAGCTCACCTGGGACCCAAAACAATACGAGATGCTTCATTCACTGTATGCGTAGGAGTGTAATAGATTGATGATTTTGATTGCTCTTTCACTTTACTTGTTAATAGCATTGCTGCCTTTGGGTGTAGATTTGACTTGCTAAGCATGCCATATTGGGTTATTCATTTTTAAAGTACTGTCGCAGGCTGTAGAAAATTATTTGAAGGACCAATTTGGCCTATGTTCTATGAGTTTGAAACTCCTGAGCCAGTGCATTTAGAACATAATATTTTTTTTCTGTTTAAATATAGCTAATAAGATGAATATAGAAATCATAAAATTAGGTTGCCACTATCTTATTTAAAATATTTAACAAACATTTTAAAAAATAGAAGTAGCTTATGTTTGTTGAAGAGAACACTTAAACCAAGAGTCTTCAAACTTGGCAAGTTTAAGACTTGTGGACTTTAACTCCCAGAATTTCTGAGTTAACATGAGTGGAAGAGGAATTCTGGGAGTCCACAAGTCTTAAACCTGACAAGTTTGGAGACTCCTGATTTAACCATACTAAGTGCTTTTTTATCAATCCACCCCAGGCTAATATTAGAAAAAAAATCTTTTTTGTAAATGTCAAACTTTTTGTAAAATCTTTTTTACATATAAAAAATTTAAAGTTATTTATTGAATGTTGCCTAAACTGAACACAAGAAACATTATATACAAGAGTGAGTAGCATTTTGGCCTTCCAAGGAATTAATGACCTGCTTTGCCTTCATGACAGAGGAAGGAGTTCTGTTCTCAAAAAGCAGACCACTTATTTTTACTTTTATTTTATTTAAAGAGTACTGGTTTATTAAATGCATGTAAAATAACATATGCTAACAAAGTCTCAATTATTTATGGCAGTGGAACTTTCAGAAAATTAAATGTACATATTCTCCCCAAACTCAAATCATAATTTGCATACTGTGCCTCTTAATATTAAAAAAATCCATCTCAGTCTGCCTTCATTTCCACTTTGTTTAATCAAGCTTCTACTCAGTTACTATAAAAAACAAGACTAGACAGGATTTTCTGTGTGATCCAGCAGGGCTACTGTTAGCCAATGAAAGCTGGTAATAGATACTGTATTTAACAAAAAAAAATGGGGGGGGTATGATCCTAAATTTTAAAGCTCTTTACTATTGGAAGTTAGACAGAAAACCTTTCTGTAATGGGGGAAAATGTCACTGTGATGTTTTATCTTGCCCCTGGTGGAGACTGACTGAGGAAGAGGAGGAACAGCCAACAGGGAGTGGAAGTGTGGCTCCAGAGTTGGTGGAGGAGGCTGGGGAAGGGCAGAGGCTGGCTGAGCAGTCAGAGGAGGACCCAGGCCCATCCTCTATCCATCCTAAGGCACGCAGGGAGGAGAGGATCAGGGTAAAATGTGGTTTACTCAGGAGATGAGGGCCATGATCCTCTTCATGGGTTGTAGGTAATACTAGGGTATTTAATTTCTGATTGATAATATGAGTTATTATGTAATGTAATTGTAATTGAGACTACGAAATGGATGCACAAAAAATTGGAGACAAATTAGTTTTTTGTTGGCATTTTTCCAACAGACTGTCCCAACAGACTGTCCCTGGTTATCTTCCTGAACCTGGCAATTATCTATCCTGGTCTGTCGAGGAACTTTATTCAATGCGGTTTGTTTTTGGTTTTTGCTTTGTTAATCGGCTCTTTGAATGTGAGCTGTATTTCTTGCCTTTTAAATGTTATTTTGAAAATAGTTTACTCCTCCATTGTGAACAATTAAACAGTGAAGCCAAGTTGAAGGCATTAATGGACTTTTAGTTACGTTTTGGATTTTGTTATATATTTTTGTTATATTTCTGATAGACTCTGGGTCATCACATGTCATGAGTTTGACACCTGTGCCCTAAGCGGATGGTTTGGGATTAAACCTAGTTTTCTTTCAAGTACATATAAGTATTAGGAGAATTTGTGCATGTAAAAAATTATATCCTAACCTTTAAAATATGATCTAGTTTGGCTTCTATATAAGAAAGGCATGGGATCAGATTACTTGACAGACTGCCTCTCCGCAATTACATCTATCCATCCCATCCAGTCTAGGAAGAGGGGCATATTGCATGTCCCATCAGCTATAGAAGGTGTCTTGTGGCACCTCCCCTATGGAACATGATTCCCCCTCCCCAGATCATACTGACCTTCACCTTGCTGACTTTTCACAAGGTTCTGAAGACCCTGAGCATGGAGAGCAAGGAGTTGATGGTGCTGGTACTGTGACTATAGTAAATGTTTTGATGAATGGCATTACCTTGGCTGTTTTATGTATTCTGTCATGATTTTTGTATGCTTTCATATTTTTTCCTGTTTTCAAATAGTTGTATAATATTACTCTTTTTTGTTGTATTAGTTTTAATTGTTAGCTGTCAAGAATCACATATATGAGAAAGGATGATTATATAAATTTGAATAATAAAAAAAAATGACAATGAGAAAGCAAATGCAGGTAGCCCTCGACTTATAGCCACAATTGACCCCAAAATTTCCATTGCTAAGCAAGTCATGTTAAATATACTGTGCCCCATTTTACAACCATTCTTGCCACAATTGTTGAGCAAACTGATGAAGTTGTTAAGTGACTTATGCAATTGTTCAATAAATCTGGCTTCCTCCATTGACTTTGCTTGTCAGAAGCCAGCTGGGAAGGTTACAAATGGTGAATCACATGTTCCCAGGACACTGCAGCTGTCATAAATACATGCCAGTTGCCAAGTGCCCAAAATTTGATCACATGATCCTGGAGATATTGCAATAGTCATACGTGTGAAAAATGGTTAGAAGTCACTTTTTTCAGTACCATTGTAACTTTGGTCACTAAATGAATGGTTGTAAGTTGAGAACTGCCTGTATACTGTATCAATTTCTGTTTCGTGAGTTGCAATTACATAAAGCATTGGGAGTTACATGGGAATACATAATCAAATATAGTTTTTAGCTCTCTTGTATAAGACAAATAGTTAAAAATGTAGGATTTGGAAGTTCAAAGGGGAAAGCAGTGTGAAGCACTATACTTAATTCTTTGATCTTTTTTCTTCACATTAATAGTATTTCTATCATGATCTAGAGCAGGGATCACCAACCTTGTGGACCTCAGGGACCACCAAACTCATAATTTTAAATCCCAAAGACCAGAGACCTTGGGAAAATCCCAAAAAAAGTCTGCAGGAAAACTCCGCACCCCATTTTCCTACTGATCAATCATTCTTTATTTGGGATCGCAGGATACCGTTCTCAGGGAGAAGGAGAGAGAGAGAGACTTTTGGCTTCATGCAAGGAAAGCAGCCTTGTGTTTCCGCGCAGCCTGGATTAATTGCTTTGGGGGTTGCTTTGGGGATGACATTTCTCTGCGGACCACCAAAATTTTCTCGCGGACCACCAGTGGTCCCCAGCCCACTGGTTGGCGACCACTGATCTAGAGCACGGGTGTCAAACTGGAATTCTTCGAGGGCTGGATCAGCATTGTAGTTCTCTGTGGACTGGGGGGCAGGGGCTGGAATGGATGGACTCCTGCAGCACCCTGTTGGTCAAAAATAGCAAAGGTCTGGCCCATGGTGCCTCTGCTAGTGAAAATGGGGCATGGGCTCCCCGCAAGCGGCCCCCATGGCCCGTTTTCGGGGGCCAAAATGAGGTGTAAAAAATGGGCTAAAACAGGCACTGTGGGCTGGTCCTTTGCTATTTCCAGGCCGGCCCAGTGGGCCAGATTTAAGCACCCACGGGTTAGATCTGGCCCATAGGCCTTGAGTTTGACACCCCTGATCTAGAGAATACTGGAAATTTTGATATAACTAGAATAAATAATTCTGATTTAAAATATACTAATTTTAAGTTGCAGAAAAAATTAGGGAACTTCCAATTTATAGACAAGTTCTCAATGAAAGGAATATATTTTGATGGATTAAGTAAGTTATAGTTTGCATTCAATAAACTTATCAATATGCTTATCAAATGCTAGCTTTATATTATGCAAGAAGTGAAATTAACATTCAGCCATTTTTTATTTTCTGTTTGTAGCTTTAACCTGAAACTTGGCCAATTCTCCATGTTTTGGCATATGATAACAGATAATCAGAGTTGGAAGGGACCTTGTAGGTCATCTAGTCCAACTCCCCGTCCAAGCGGGAGACCCTACACCATTTCTGACAAATGGCAGTCCAATCTCTTCTTGAAAGTCTCAAGTGATGACGCTCCCACAACTTCCGAGGGCAAGCTGTTCCATTGGTTGATTGGTCTCTCTGTCAGAAAGTTTCTCCTTATTTCCAGGTTAAATCTCTCCTTGTTCAGTTTCCATCCATTATTCCTTGTCTGGCCTCGGGTGCCTTGGAAAATAGCTTGACCCCTTCCTCCCTGTGGCAGCCCCTCAAATATTGGAAGACCGTTATCATGTCTCCCCTGGTCTTTGCCTTCATTAGACTAGCCTTGCCCAGTTCCTGTAACTGTTCTTCACTGATGCCTCATCAGTGTTCTGTCATATATGAAATAATACCAAGTAGAAGGACCATTAAAATGTTAATAAGATCCATCTGTTTTTCAGTATTTAAGGAAGGGTATATACTAGTGTGAACAATGGTAGATGAAATAGGAAGGTGCTGTGATTTATATTAAGTTGGAGAAATCACCTTTTGACTATCAGATTCTAAAAGATTTGCCATAATTGTGCAAAAAAAATTATTTTACTTGGTGCCTTTGTAAGGGAGGATTGATGTAACGTTATCCATTTGCATATATTTCCTTCTCTACATTTATTTAATGCTAGCCATCACTCACTGCAAATCCAAACCAGAATTTGCATCCACATATAATTTTATAGATTAATATTGTAATAAAAAACCAGAATGACTTGGTTGTGATGCAGTATTTTCAGATTTGTTGAAATGGGGCAGGATCAATACTTTTTAAAAAAAATATTTTATAGAAACTTAATTATTTTGCATTGTTGAATGGTTCTTTCATCCTGTCATTTGATGTCTGCCATATCACTTTCTGGTATACCTGGAATAAGTTGTAAGGGAGTGGTAAATGTGGTAAAGGAGAGGTGGAAGGAAAAGGTCATATAGTAATTTGTTCACTGCTTAGTGTATCACTGTTCTGTTCTTCTTTCCCCTCTTCCCCAATGATAGAGGGACAATCACATAAGGAATTAGAAGTTGATTGTTAACACAGTTTGGACTGGTCCAATGTAGTCAGTCCTAAATATAAATACTTAGTATTGCATTCGTTTTAGAACCCATAAAAATAATCAAATCAAAATATTTTTGGTGCTGTATTGTTATTTATATGTATATATTTTTCTCTGCACAAAATAATAAAGCCTTGTAATATCGTGCCTATCATTATTATTACTACAGTTACCCTGTAGCAAGATGGGCAACCAATAAATTTAATAAATACATAAATTAGTATGCTGTAATCAGTCAGATTTCCTTATGATTTGTATTTCTGTTTCAGATATAACATTCTAAAGCCATGGGAGTGAAAACACAAAGACCTCGTTGTTTTTTTGACATAGCCATCAATAATACCCCTGGTAAGACTGCTGGTTTCAATGTTAAATGTTAAGCCTATCTGAAAATGCATTGGTAAACTGATTTAGAATAAGTTTATATTTATATATTGGTTTATATTTATTTCCATGCATGCAAGCTTGCCTTTTTAAAGTTAGTAAATATAAATGTAATGACTTTTTCCCCCTTAATTTTAGCTGGAAGAGTTGTCTTTGAATTATTTTCAGATGTCTGTCCAAAAACATGTGAGAACTTTCGCTGCCTTTGTACAGGTCTGTAGATATTTTTCCTTACTTGCATAATTTGCTATATAAATCTAATGCTGATTTAATTGTTCTTAATAATGTCACAAGGTGCAAAAAAAACCTAACAATATTACACATTTATCTGAAACTTGATAAGTATAAATATATTTGTTTGTGGTCTATTTTGAAGTATTTTAGTATTCATATCTATCTATTTATCTCTATCTCTATTTATCTATCTATGTATAATACTTTATTGGCTATCTGTTGAATGTCATACACTTTAGTAATTTAAAAATATGGTCACGATGGCTCTAATCTTGGGATTGTATTGAAATGTGGAACCACTTAGATTAGTTAAAGTTTTCAAAGAATTCTGAGTGTTTCTTTCTATAGTCAGAAAGACAGGGAAAACTGGATGATTCTAGTCTGAAAATTTTTTCTCTGCTGTCATATTGGAGCTTAGGAGTTTTGTTAATCCTGACTAACTCTTGAGTTTCATTTAGGTTCTTAGAGGAGACTATTGATTGATTGATTGATTGATTGATTGAATTTATTTTGCTGCCTAGTCGCCCATATTTTACCATAATATCTTCCTCCCTTCACTCACACATTGCTGAACAAATGATTGTAACTCAAGGGCGACCCAAATGCAGGTAATACAGGTCTACTCTTTCATTCTGAGACACACAAGAAAAAACAACTATATTTTTTTCCCTCCTATTTCTTTAGCAGTCTACAACCATGTTGCTTTTATCTGAAACAAAATTCAATCAAGCCTATCCTTGAATAGTGGTGTCTTACATTTAATAAGTTAACTGAAGTTTCATATTTTCTAATCAATGCATACATTTAGGTTCAAATTTCTGCGCCTGACAACAGTGCAAGCCAGAATGAGAGTAACACTAGCATTGCTGCACAAGGGAACTATCTAAATGAGATGGCAGCATCCAGTATTCTTCGCCCCACTTTCTTTTTCTTTGTGTATCATGTTGTTTGCTTAGTGACCATTTCATTGGAACCAATTGCAATTGCTAAATGAGGACTACCTGTATGAATTAACATACGGGTACAGTTCTGTGGATTTTGCCTATTAACAGTATATAGAAACATTTCACATTTCTTTTTTACAATTAGTATGCCTTTATTTTTCTTTTAGCGGTTTAGTATTTGGAGTTTTAAAAAACAACCAAAAGCTGATTTACAATTTTACTTGTATTCATTGTGTGAGTTTCTGTCACTAATGTATAATGTGCATTTAAATATTTATTCTTTGTAGGTGAAAAAGGTATTGGAAAATCAACCCAGAAACCACTTCATTACAAAAGTTGTTTATTTCATAGAGTTGTAAAAGATTTCATGATCCAAGGTGGTGACTTCAGTGAAGGTATGGCATTACTTGTTCCAAATTATTGCCTGTAATTGTTCAAATGTAAATACAAGTTTTACAGTATTTAAATAATTTTGATGTCTATTTTTTGTGATGAAAAACTCAAGATGATAGTCTCTTACCAAAGTTTATGAATGAACTTCTATGATAGTTTCAAGCAAAGTACTTTGCTAAAGATGTTACTAAAATACTGCCCTTTTATTCCATCTTAAAAAAATCTGAATTCATTTGTAAAAATATAAGAAAACAGTAAGGATTCCACAGTTCAATCCCGAACTGTCTATATTATCTTCTATTGGATGCTTTCATGATCTTTTCTTACATGTGTTTTTTTTCCTATACAAGGAAATGGGAGAGGAGGAGAATCAATTTATGGAGGCTTTTTTGAAGGTAAGAAGTATTTCTTCACAGGTTAGCCTGCAACTCCACCATTATGTTGTGAATATATTAGGAACCACATATTTTATGGATCTACAAAATAACTTTTACTAAGGATCATAGTTTATTTTGAGGTTCATAATGAGGATAATAAACTGTAGAGTTATTTTAGAACTTGTAAAAAGTCTGGCCTTAAGTGATCTCATAATCAGTGGCATACCAACTCACCTCTTTTTCTACTTCTCTTAAGGTAGTAAGTCCTTTCTTCCTGAGGTGTGTGATAGCCTTGTAGCTTGTCTCCATTTAACTTCCCTTTACCAAGGCCAGCTTAACCATTTCATTGGTTGTTAACAAACCAGCCCTCCTTGCTCATGTCTGAGGAGAGGGAGAGAGATTAAACACCATTCCAGTCATTTGACATGTCTTTAACAAACAGATTTTTTTGGCAGAAAGTGAATGTTAATTTGGCAGTTGGACCAAGTAGACCGATAAATGGATCTGGTTTCGGTCTTCCTCTGTAAAAACTAGAAAGCCGAATACTAGTTCTGACTAATCAATCCAAGTTCTTTTCATGCTCCTAGAAATGTGAGCTAGTGGTATTAAAAGGCTGTTACTGGAAGTTAGACAAGACACTTTTATGACACAAATATGTTGCATAAGTAATTGAAATGTATTTTTATTTCAAATTTCCAAATTACCTTTTCTAAAAAACAGGACTATTCATGAGGTATTTTTTAACTAGCAATACAGCATATTACTTTTGGCACACTCTTATAAATTGCATGTAGCAAAATATAATCCCCCCAAAAAAAAAAAATACATCTGTCTTTGGATAATAAGAATGGGACATTTACAGGTTGTTCTTGTTTAACAGATCAATGAATTACTAGATAGTTGTATTTCTGCATTCATTTATCATATGAGAATGCTGTTCAACAGTATTAATCAAATAATATTTATATTTTTGCCCAATAAACTGGAAATTATGGTATACATCTATGTCTTTAGTTTTATCTATTTGAATACTGTTTGGCACTGCAATGATAATATTTATGCAGCTTGACAATCCTAATTTAAAATGCTAAAAAAATGCCAGTGCAAGGTAATAACTTGGATTTTTGAAGTAATTCAAACGCTTTCTCTAGATGAAAGCTTTGCTGTAAAGCACAACAAAGAATTTCTTCTTTCAATGGCCAACAGAGGGAAAGATACAAATGGTTCACAGTTTTTTATGTAAGTATCATGCTAGCTCCATCATTTGGGTGGAGTTCCTTATGATTTAAATTGTAAGAACTTTGAATTGTTGGAATAACTTTCTGTTTACAAAGTATAAATACCTTTAGAACAGAGAATGCTTTTATTTAACTATTTCTAAGAATCTATATAAGAGATCTATATAAGGCATCTTACAACAGAAACAGAAATTCAGTTAGGAAAAAAATAGAAATTATTGATAAATTCTGAATATTGTACATCAAAACCAAGCAAAAACAACTACCATCACAAAATTCCCAAAAATGCCAAGTATATACAATTAAAATCACAATAGCATAACTATAAGAGAAGTTTAAAAAAAGAACAATATAACAATAAAAACATTTAATATATAAATGTAGAGGAACTTACAGATAGACTTTGCTATTGAAGGTGTACTGTAATTGGAGGAGGGGAAGCTACAAGTAAAGAATAAGTAAGAACTCTTTGCTCCTGAGTATGCTATAATAAAATATGAGGAGAGTTTGATGATAACTTTATTGCAATCATTAACAGTGCAAGAGAATTGGTATTCAAATATTTAAAATAACCAATCCTAAATTGACAAGACCAGGTTAGCTAGGAAAAGTACAAACAGACAAAACAGTTTGGCTAAAATACAATATTAAATCAATGCATAGGCTGTATGTATATAACAGGAAATTAAAATTAGCAATCTGTATAATATAAACTTGAAATAACAGTATGAAATACAACACACACAGAAATAGTATACAAATACACACATACACAGAGTCCTTGACTTGGGGCAGTAATTGAGCCTGCCAATTACAGTTGTAGGTTGTGATGGACCTAAAGCAGGTCACCACGTGACTGATTTTACAACCATTTTCTGGCAGTCATGAAGCCATTGTAAATGAACACTGGATGTTAAGCAAATGCCATGGTCATTAAGTGAAGCCACTTCTTTCCTATGGGTCATTTTTTATGAAAACCAGGTGTAAATGCTTTTTTTGGCAAAAATGTCATAAATCATTGTCACATGACCATGGGACACTGCAAACAGTTGTAAACGGGCCAGTTGCCAAATGCCCAAAATGCACTAATCATGAAAGATCATGGCTGTCAGAACTTCAGACCTGGGTTGTAATTACCGTTTGGGGGCTGTTGTATTTTCAAGTGATTGGCTAAGCAACTGGTTGTAAGTCAAGGACTATCTATATACCTGTATATTTGTAGATAAAACAATAAAATTATCCAAAAGCTTTAACAATTGTAAGCCTCTCTTACAGAAACCCTATTGTGGCTGAGAAATATAATGATCCACTTCTGATTATTCTGGCTGGTCCAATTACTCTTAATTATTCTTTATCAATTTCATTGTACACATGTTGTGCATTGACAATAAACGTTTGATTTGATTTGATTTACATGCCACCATACAAAACTTGGCAACCTTGTATGTTACTTCAGGGTTGATGTCAGAAAGTAGACATTGCTGATACTATTGGTCATTTATCCCATTTTGCTAGTCAGAAGGGGGGCAATTGGAGCATTTCAAGATTCTGTATGTAAGTGGATATACAGAAGAACATGTTTGATAGTTTCTATCTGTACTGAGTCTCAAGGACATACTCATAATGAATATCGGATTATTTTGTATCCTCCAGCCAGAAGTGCTGAGGAGAGAGATATTGGGCTAAGGTAAAATCTCTTTTCTGAATTAGGATATGAAGCTGGGTAAGATATATAGCTGGTGCCGGAGTCTATCTCCTGCTGTCTGTCATGGGAAGTGATATTTCCAGCGTCGGTTCTGATGGTGTATGTCGAACAGACATTGCCTGACTGTGACCCTTGCTCAGTTGCCAAAGATGATAAATAAGTGAGGGTAAACTTTAATACCATGGCTTGGGATAATGATACCAGCTGAAATATATTAGGAAAGATGCTCTTTTCTCTCTAATCCGCAAGCAGTCTCTACTGCTTTATACAAGAACAAGATTTGACATTAGGCCCAAGAGCCAGTGAAGACACACGCATTCATTGACCAATCTAAATGAAAGGATATCAGAATATGGGCTAATGAAGCCACCATATTTTTATCCTATTCAAGGAACCGAACAGGTTAGTGCTGACCACAGATGCCAGTCTTCATGGCTGGGGTATTCAATCCAGGGTGCTTCAAGGACAATGGTCACAGACAGATTTGGACTATAATACCAATTGGCTAGAGCTTCGAGTGGTCCATTTGGCCCTGAGACAATTAGAGGACGTGGTCTCAGGTAAGGATATCCTAATCTTGACTGACGATATGTCTACCAAGGCACACATTAACTGCCAAGAGAGGACGCATTCATTGCGACAAAATAATGTGCTACATATACATCATCTTGTCTAAACTAAATTCATTTAGTCCATTACTGTGTCCAGCCTGCAAAATAGATAGACTTCCTGAACTTTAGATCCTCAAATTCTTACAACTTCCATAATTTCCAGACAGCTCTGGTTCCTCTAGTTACGGATGATAGAGGTACCAGATTGAAGAATAGGAATATTCCTTCACTTTATAATCTGTTAGGTTGCTGAACAGGAGAGCACCTCCTTCACAATCTAAGTCTTGATTATATATGGCAGGTCAGAATTCCTACCAAAACATATCTAGGGACGAGAGAGAATGTTAATCCTCCTGGCATTCACAAGCAAATCAAAACACAAGCTAGTAAAACCATTATAATTCTGAGGGAGAGAAAAATCAGAAGCAATAAGTATATTAATAGGCATTCCATGAAATCTCAGTCCCCCAATATAGTGTTTCCTTCAACTTGCAACTAACCACCAATTCTCTTCCATACAATCATTAAAAACATATTCCAGATAAAACTCATGAAAGTTTACTATATAATGCAAAGTGCCATAGAACACTTAGTTGTTGCTGGTGTGGAAACATAGATAATAGTAAACTTTTCCTTATGTTTTTTGGTTTTTTTGTACTACTTCAGTTTCTTTACTATGTTTCTTCTGCTACTTACAAAGCACCATATCTGTAATTCCATCTAATTACTGAGTTAAAGTCACTCAGAGTTAAATGGTGTATCTATCTGTTTTATTCTGTTCCAAAGTGAAAGTAATAAATAGAATTACAAATAACCATACTCTGTTAGAATCAAAAACTCCCGTGAAATACGGACAGCTATTACAGCTTTATATTTCAAAAAGAGAGCTGTATATAGAGTGTTCTAACACTGTAAGAGCTGAATGATTGCAACCTAACCAGTGCCTGCATTAACAAAAACCATTTAATGTGTAATGACTGAAGTTTTTAAGGGCTAAATAGTGATACTAGCTGAAAATGTATATATATATATATATATATATATATATGGATCTTTGGTTATTCGGGTTTTCTCCGCGTAAGATTCAAAGTATCTAGGCAGCGTTTGGCGAGGTCCCACTCGCCATCTTCAGGCTGGTGCTTTCGGCTTAGTGCCAGTGCAAGCAGTGCTGCTTGCACTGGCACTAAGCAGCACCAGCCTGAAGATGGCGAGTGACCTCGCCAAACGTGCTAGATACTTGAATCTTACGTGAGAAACCCAATAACCAAAGATCCACATACAAATACCCCGAGAACCTCAGAAAACATATATATATATATATATATATATATATATATATATATATATATATATATATATATATATATATATATATATATATATATATATATATATATATATATATATATATATATATATATATATATATATATATATATATATATATATATATATCATTGTCAGAGTAAGGTAACATTTATTTACAAACAGTATTGTTGAATATTCCATATGTAACTGAAGTTGCTATTTTTACAATTCTATTCATTATGAAATTAAGGGCACCTCTGTGTTTAGTAGATTTCCTCTGTTTCTAAGTATAGTCAGAAGTTTAGCAGGTGAATGGGAACAACTCCTTGATAAATCTTTAATGTCTGATCAGGAGGAGGAAGGAAAGCGTCCCATCTCATCCAAGGGAATGAAGTAACTGAATTTTATAACAAATAAAAATACCTTAGTTTTTTAAAATATTAAATATGTACTATGTTCCAGTGTGAACTCAATGGCCACAAGTTTACCAGTTGCAATTAATTAAAATTATTGGTTGATTAATATATCGAGGACTGTAGTGTCTTCAAAAAAATTTCTTCGTCTTTGCTTCTTTACTATCACACTTGTCCAATAAAGAATTCTATCCTATCTATCTTTATTTTCCATTTTATATTAAACAGAAGCTGCCTCTTCAAAAATAAAAGTACGCTATTTGCTCAGTGGTAAAGAAGTTTAGAGAGATTTGCAGAACTAATAAATTAGTATAAGACCAAATGCTTTAGTAGTATTGTATTTTTGAAACTGAATTTTATATATTTTATTAAGAAGAAATAACTATGGCCTGGTTGACAAAAGAACCTGAGTCTAAACTGTATTGCAAAAATGATGGCTCAGGTGATTGAAAGTGTCTCCATATAAAAGAGTTCTTCACACAGAAATTGGATGCCTGAAAGAAATGTTTTACTTTAGCTTGTTTTATAGTATAAAATATTTTAGCTGAAGGAAATAGTTTCTATTCAGAAGGGTTCTGAATATTCATGCCATATATAATGCTGCCAAAGTATACTACCTCAGTCAAAACTAGGCTACATAGAATATATTTCTTTAAACATTTTTTGAATGTTAGGTACAGTTACAGTAATAATCAGAACTGTATATAAATTTTAATGTATTGACATTGTTGCTATTCAATATTTAATGTGTTTTGTTCATATTTGTCATTTCTGTCATAATATACCGAATTTGTGCTTTCTCTCTCTCTCCCTTTCAACTTGATACTAATATTATCCTTTTTTTATTAAATTGTTGCCCCTGGTGTCATCTAAAGAACAACTAAGCCTACCCCTCATCTTGATGGGTATGTATTTTTGTCTCTTATTTGTAATTGGGAAATTATGCTGAATTCTTCAATGTCAGTCATTTATTAAAATTATGCTTCACTCATTTAGATATCATGTTGTTTTTGGACAAGTAATTTCGGGGCAAGAAGTTGTAAGAGAAATAGAAAATCAGAAGACCGATGCATCCAGTAAACCGTATGCAGAAGTGCGAATAATGAGTTGTGGAGAACTAATTCAAAAATCTAAAGGTAAAATTAAAATACCTTTTTAATAATCTGCTATTTCTGAGAGGGCGGAGCTGGTGTCACGGTGGTACGATGCGCGATTTTGATCCACCAAGATCGCCGTCAATATCTCCACTGCTGGACGGTCCCAACGGACCTAAACTGTCCCGTAGAGACAGTGATTGATAAGGGCACATTCTATTGATCCCAGGGACACTGCAAAGTCCCTGGTTGATCCAGGAAAAGCCCTTTTGCCGGCGGCGGAGAGGCAGCCATTCAAGCTGCTGAAGCTGTGACAGCTCCGGAACGGAAGAGATTGAAAGAAAGTGTGTCAGTTTGGTGAGATGAACTTTTACTTATTATTTCTTGAAGAGAACACCTTGAAAGATTTAAAGTGAAATTAAAAGTGAAGAGAAAAGAGTTTAAGCCAGGGGTCCTCAACCACCGGGCCGCGGACCGGTACCGGTCCGTGGAGCACTCTGTACCGGGCCGCAAATAAAAAAAAAATTAAAAAAATGGCGGCTTTCTTCGCCTTCGGTGAATGCTGCTGGGATCGGGGATCAAGGACACAAATGAAAGAAGGGGAGGGAGGAAGCAACCGAAGCCTGTCCTGCTCTCTGGCTCAGCAGCTTCGGTTTCCTCCCGCCTCGTTCCTCTCTTAGTCGCTCTCTCGCTCCTCCACCAGCGCAGGAAGAAACTGCTTCAAAGAAGCCGGGGGGGTGGCTTTTCCTGTCGCCGCAGCTCCTCCGAAGCGCCCGTTTACCCCCGCCCGCCTGCGCGCGCTTCAGTTCAGTGCTCCGTTCTGCCTGCCTGCCTGTCTGGTTGTTTGGGAGCAGCTTTGGCTGAGAATAATAACTATTCGCCTCTTTTTATCAGCCGAAGCTGCTCCGAAACGCAGGCAGGCAGGCAGAACGGAGCACTGGGTTGAACCGCGCGCGGGCGGGCGGGGTGGGGGTAAACGGGCGCTTCGGAGGAGCTGCGGCGACAGGAAAAGCCAACACTCCCGGCTTCTTTGAAGCAGTTTCTTCCTGGGCTGGTGGAGCAGCGAGAGAGCGACTGAGAGAGGAACGAGGCAGACACCTGAGGGAGGGAGGGAGACACCTGAGGGATGGAGCTGAGGGAGGCAGGGCCGAGGCGCTTCCTGAACTTGGTGGTTTGCTGGCAGACGTTTTATTACCCGACTAGATAACAATATCAGATGTTACCTAGTCAGGTAATGAAACGTCTGCAAGCAAACCACCAAACTCGATTCTCCCCCCATCCTTGAAAAAGTGTTAAACTTTAAACTAGTTAAAGTGAAAGTTTTTTTCCCCTTTTTATTGGAACTTAAAATTTGGCAAAGCTTCTTAACTTTAAACTGGACTGGTCTTTTTTAAACTCTATTTTTATTTTTATTTTTTTTAACAATTTTTTGAAAGTCTGTTTTGATTAAGACTTTCTGATTTGAGATTTATTTCTTTTTTAAAAGAAAGGATTTCATTTTTTCTTTTTGTTCCTGGCATTGGATACATGAGGGGGAAGTGAAAGTGAAGGAAAAAAAGTAGCACTACCATCTAGAGGCTTGGATATATTGTTTCTTCTTCTATTTGGTTATGTATTCGTGTTATACTCAAGGACTCTGAGCTTTGCACTGGAAAAGATAGTGGGATGAGCATGGCAGATTGTTTACACGGGTACCCATCTGTGAAAATATAGATGAATAGAGTCTGGAGTTGAAGTTGAAAGAAGATTGAAGTGACCTTGGAAATACTGGAACTAGAAACTGAGTTGATTTATTAAAGAGTCTTGGATACTCAGTGGCAGTGGCTGGCTTCACATTAGAACTGTTTGTTACTTTTCACTTCCTTTTTTACTCCCCCTCTAGTTGGATTTTTATATCTGGATTTCAACCTTTCATTCCAGGAACTACAATATAATTTATTTATTTATTTATTTGCTCTTTTCCTCTATTCCTTCTTATTAAGAGAAATAATTGGATTAAGGTATACAAGTGCCTGAAGATTTTTTCTTTTTCGCTCTTTATTTTTTGGAGTGGCGGACTTCCGGTGACGAGGTGTGGAGGTGCTGAAGCTCGCTCCGGGTTTTATGCTACCTTTTCTTGCTGTTGGGGTGACCCTTAGGGGTGCACGTATCCCATAGAGAAACGTGCCGGTGTGCGGAGGCTTGAGTTGCGGTGTGGAGAAGGCGACTCTCATCGCGACGTAGAGAGACCTTGTAGAGACCGACAACAAGAGACCGCCATCCAGTAATGGTGCTCCTGAAATACGGATTGTTACATACCGGAGGAAGCAAGTGAGTGACAGATTGTGGTGAAAGAGGAGTGCGAGTGAAGGAATTTGCGATCTAGATTGAGCGTTGAACATTGGAGAAAATCAGTCAGAACGAAGCCCGAAAGCAGTGGCCAAAGTGGATACGAGTGGTGGTGAAAGCGAAAGGGCTCTTGAAACAGAAGAGGGTAAGGACACGAGCGATCGGATAGGGAAGATAAGAAAATCAGAGAGGCTTGTGTAACTGACAATAACCGGAAGAAAAAAAAAGCAACGAACTTAGCTTTTACGAAGTGTGAGAGATTTGGTTTGTAGACTCTGGGAAGATTGGACTAACGAACCTGAGACCGGGGGAAGATCGGAAGTGAGGAAGCAAACAGCCTTACCATTTCCAGATACACTATGGACAAAATCTAATAACTTATTGGAGTCTTTTTGGACTATTGGTTTGGAGCTGGAATAAGTGGAGGAGACCTAATTAATTGAAGAGACTATAGGAAATTTGGAGATTGATCTACAGGAGTTTTAAACGAAAGGAGGAACGGTTACAGCTGAGGGTGCGGTGAGACTGTGAAACCAGAGACATTACTCAGCAAGACTGTGCTTCCGGTGTGTTTCGTGACTGAACTTTTTGACTTTAGAGAAGAATTGAACAGTTATATTCAGATACTCTGCGCCTATAGCCTCTGCTGTTTGTACTGATTATCTTTTGATACCAACCCTTTATTCATCTCACCTGGTATTTGAATGTGGTAAATGTGATTTATATTTGATTTAGTTGATATATTAGCAAATATTGAAGTTCATATCTGGTTTTAATATATAAGGGAAACAAGGGGGTGATAATTAACTACCTAAGTATTGATATTTGATTACATGTGTTGATTATACTAGATTAAATAATTAATTGTGGTTAACTGATTACTATATATTAAATAATTAATTGTATAGTAAGGTTAATATTTCTTCACTTAGACCTGTAAACATTTAAAATACTACTTTAAAATATTGATATTTAGTATAGGAATTTCATAGCCTTTATATATATACAGACTAGTAATACTTAGAATTTAAATAGTGGAAACTCGGTATAAATACTAAGATTTATAAATTCAGGTATTTGATTTCTAATTTAACTTTAAAATTGTTTGGAGAATACTTATATTGATAAGAGTGACTAGTTTAATAATATACTAATCAACTAGGGTAGTGGACACTTCCATTTGATATTTTTGAACACTGAATATTAATTTGGGATAACGTATTTAGTATAATACAAAAACAGAAACAAATCCTACAAGAAATGACTTCAACTAATACAACACTTAAATCTGGGAAGAAGATTACTCCAGCATTAACAACTGCGGTGGCATCGCCCTCAATGATGGCACAAAAGACAATTGAGGAAACACTATCTGGAGATAAACAACCCTCTATCATGAATGCCAATATTCAGTTGACTCTTCTTACCTTACAAGAATCTATGTTGAAGCTTCAAGAAATAATGACGAAAAACCATACTGAGACAAGAGCTGATACAAATGAATTAAAAGGAGAGATGGGGAATTTAAAGGTAGAAATGAAATTTCAAAGTTAGATCAAAAAATTGGAACAATACAGCAAGCACTAGAGAGAAATGAATTAACAATAAAGGAAATTGAGAAAAGGACGGAACAAACTGAGAAGAAGCTGGAAATGGTTGGTGAACAACTAAGAAACGTGAGCAAAGAAATGGATGATTCCCTGGTCTATTTGAAAATGGACAAGGCCACAGCATATTTGAGATTTCAGAATATAGTGGAATTGAAGAGGATTTGGAACAAGTGATAGCAGGAATATTAGCAGAATTGTTGGAAAAAGATAAGGATGATATTCTGAAAGAGTTGGACGAAGTGTATAGAGTGAGTACAAACAATGCAAGACGTCATAAATACCCAAAAGAGGTTCACGTAAGATTTGCCTAAAGAAAGGTCAGGGATGTTATATACAAAATATCTAGAGAAGAAACAATTACATATAAAGGAAAAGAAGTCTTGGTGCTCAAACAAATCCCAAGAAGAGTGAGAGAGCAAAGGCGAGACTATAACTTTTTGGCGAACCAATTAAATCAAAAAGGCATTGTATTTTGATGGCTAATCCCAGAAGGGCTGTTAATCTCATGGGAAGAAAGGAAAATTAGAGTAGACTCCGTGGACAAAGCTCAAGAATTCTATGAACAATTGTTAGGTCTGGAAGAATTGAGTAGTAAAGATGAACTAGATTCAAATTCGCAAGATGACCAGGATTACCAAAAGAATAGAGATAGGAATCCCAGGAATTCAAAAAATATACAACAACAACAAGAGAGAGAAGAACCGAGGACACGTTATCGGCTACAAAAACAGACAGGAGTAACTACAAGACAAAGAGCAAGAATCAATTAGATAATGGATGAGAAAAGGAAAATATTATCAATTAATATAAGTGACCTGAATTCTAGGATAAAAAGGAAAAGAATATTAACTAAACTAATTAAACAAAATGCAGATATAATATGTTTACAAGAAACCCACATAAGGAAGGTAGGTGAAAAATATTTAGAATGCCCCAAGTTAGGAAATCTGTATACGTCACCAGCAGACCTCGGGAAAAAGAAAGGGATAGCAGTATATGTGAAAGGATATGGAAACAGAGTTAATTTGGACAGATCCCAACGGAAGAATTCTGGTGTTACAAATTTGGATTAAGTCAACCCCAATCCTATTAGTAGTAATTTATGCACCTAACGATAATCAAAAAGAATTTTTTAAACAATTACATGAAAAAATAGTGGGATTAGAAAAAAGGAATATTTGTATCTTGGGGGACTTCATTGCCATTGTGGACCATCAGAAAGATCATAATAGGGGGGAAGAGAGAATTACCGAAAACGTGAGGAAATGGTGACTGAATTAAATTTGATAGATATGTGGAAAAAATTAAACCTGGAGAAAAAGCAATGTACATTTTATTCTAACCACACCAATCATGGACACGAATTGATATGGTGTGGATGAATGGTGAGTTAGCAAATGAGTTAAAAGAGATTGAAATTTTACCTAATGAATGGGCAGATCATAATCCGATTCAGATAGTGTGGAAAGGTAGGAAAAAGCCAAGGAAAAGGTGGATGCTAAATACACAGCTAATTAAAGAGAAAGAGTTTATGAATAGACTTAAGGAGGAATTAGACTACTTTTTAAAAGAAAAAATAATGAGGCAACTACGAAGCAGAATATTTGGGATACAATGAAGGCAGTAATAAGGGGCACAACGATATCATATACTGCCAGGAGAAATAAAAATGTGCCCAACAAAATAAACTAAAACAAAGAATTAAAGAATTAGAAATGCAGTTACAAAATACTCCAAAGGATTCTAGATTGCAAAATCAGATGATAATAACTAAACACAAACTAAATCTAATTGAACAGGAAGGAATGGTCACAAAGTTGAATATAGCTAGACAGATATTCTTTGAACAGGCTAATAAATCAGGAAGATGGTTGTCCTATAAACTCAAACAAGAAAAACAGAAAAGATTAATTTACCAATTAATAGATGAAAATGGGGATGCCCAACAGGGAATAGAACAGAAAAAAGAAATTGCATGTAAATACTTTGAAGACCTTTATAAAAAGGAGGAGGTAAACGAGGATATGATAAATTATTTGGGTGTAACAAAAGATAAATTGGGGATGAGATGAAAGAAATGCTAATTTAGAGATATTACGTGGTCTGAACTGAAAATAGCAATAGAAAATCAAAAGAATAACAAAACTCCAGGACTTGATGGGATTCCAGGGGAATTATACAAGGTAATAGGAGAACAAATAGGACCCCTCATGGTGGAAGTATATAATGAGGTTTTACTTGCAGCTAAAAGGCCGGATTCATAGAAGGAGACATTAATTTTGTTGATTCTGAAAGAAGACTCAGATCCACGACTCATACAAAATTATAGACCAATTTCTCTGTTAAATACTGATTACAAAATATTTATTTAAATTATAGCAAATAGATTAAAAAAAATCCTGAACGAATATATACATAAAGATCAAAACGGATTTCTTCCCAATAGACAAATTAGGAATAATTTAAGAATAGTGTTAAATATTTTGGAATACTATGAAGCCCATCCGGAAAAACAAATAGCCCTTGTATTCTTGGATGCACAGAAGGCCTTTGACAACTTAAATTGGCAATTTCTAATTCAACAAATCTACAATATGAATTTAGGCACTAAATTTGAAAACATCGTGACTACAATTTATGCCTCACAAAAGGCGAATATTATAATGGAGAGTATACGCGCTCAATAAAAATAGAGAAAGGGGTTAGGCAGGGATGTCCATTATCTCCCCTGCTCTTCATATTATCTTTGGAAACACTGCTCACATGAATTAGAACCCAGGAATAAAGGGCTTAAAAATAAAGAAGAATATAAACTGCAGTCATTTGCGGATGACATGGTCTTTTTCATAGAGGACCAAATTGAAACAGGTCAAGAACTGTTGAAAGAGCTAGATCAATTTGGGAAAGTTGCAGGACTTAAAATTAATGGGAAAAATGAAATTAATAACTAAAAACCTAACAAAAAAACAAATTAGAATTGGAAAAGGCAATGGGACTACAAGTGGTTAAAAAAATTAAATACCTAGGAATTTGGCTGACGGCTCAGTGTAAAACTTTAATGGAAAATAATTATAGCAAATTACTACAACAGGTTAAAAAAGACTTATGGGTTAAACAGGGAGGAGTGCTACCATTAAAATGACCATTCTCCCTAAATTTATTTCTTTGTTCCAGACAATACCAATAAAAATACATAAAAACTACTTTACGGAACTTAATAGTATAATCGCAAAATTCATTTGGCAAGGGAAAAAATTGAGGATAAATTTAAAAGCAATGCAAGACATGAAGAGCAGGGGGGTATGGCACTCCCAAATTGGGAATTATATAATACAGACATGATATTCTTCCGATTAAAATTGGAATTCCGATTTTTTTGGGAATCGCCCCCCTTCTCCCCCTTCTTCTCCTTCCCCCCCTCGGAGGCCCCGAGTCAGGAGTTGCTACCGCTGGCTCGGCTCTGTGTGGCTCCAGTCCCGCGTTGCCTCAGGAAGGGAAAGGCAAAAGGGAAGAGCCGCGGCGGCGCTTTGCAACGGCAGCAGCGGCTCCTGGTTTTGCCTTTCCCTTCCCGAGGCAACGCGGGACTGGAGCTGCGCGGAGCCGCGCCAGCGGTAGCAACTCCTGACAGCCCCAGCCGGATACCTGAGCGGAGCCCGGGCGGGCGGGCAGTGCGAGCGGAGCCCGGGCGGGCGGTGCGAGCGGAGGCCGCTGAGCGGCAGGAAAAGGGAGCTGGGCAGCGATTTCTTGGCGCGCGGTGGGGGGGTCTCTTTTGGCCGGCCCCGATTTTTTTTTCAGAGGGGAATATCATGCCTGATAATAGTGCAGCCTCTTTACTATGGCTGAAAGAGTGGGTAAATTTGTCGAATAAAATAATATTATTCCTAGAAGGCCATCATTTACAGAGGGGGTGGCATGCATTCTTATGGGACATGGGAAAAACCAAACAGAATTACTTCCACAGACATATAATTAGAGACTCTTTATTGGCTAATTGGAATAAAATAAAGAAAAAACATCTAAAAATCCCAATTTGGATCTCAACGATGGAGGCGATGATACATCCAAATAATTTGGATCTCAACAAGATGATAAAATACAAAGACCTTCTGGATGCACAAGGAGCTTTAAAATCATGGCAAGATCTCTAAGAACAAGGGCTATGAGTAGACTGGTGGGTTTACTTGCAAATTCAAAATAGATACAGACAGGATAAAAGAAGTTTTGGAATTTACAGTAAGTTACAGCAATTAGATAAAATTAGGTCCAGATTAAAAAAATGTAACCAAATATTATAACTATTTATTAGAGGTAGAATTAGAGGAGGAAGTAGTCAAAGGCAATATGATAGCTTGGAATAGAAATATTGGACGTAGCATTACATTATTAGAATGGGAAAGGTTCTGGATCAGGAATAATAAAATCACAAAATCAGCAGCATATAAAGAAAATGCCTATAAAATGTTTTATAGATGGCATCTTTCCCCTTCGAGAATAGCGAAGATGTCTCCTAACATGAATCCGAATTGCTGGAAATGTAAAAAGAAACACGGAACATTCTTTCACATGTGGTGGTCCTGCACCTAAGCCCAAAGATTTTGGCGCAGAATAAAAAAAATGGTTGGAGGAAATAACGGCAGAGCAAATTGAATTAAAACCAGAATTCTTCCTATTAGGGATATTTGATAAACAACTCCCTAAAAAGCTAAATATATAATATTGCACATACTTACTGCAGCTAGACTAGCCTTTGCACAGTGTTGGAAACAAGCTGATATTCCAACAGAGGAAATGATTATTCAGAAAATAGCAACCTGTGCAGAGATGGATAAATTGACCTTAGCACTTAAGGATAAAGAATCATCAGAATATTACAAAAGCTGGGAATGTTGGTATGACTGGATAGAACAAAGATAGGAAATATATTAGTAAATAATGTTAACTGTAAAGGAGGTAGTAATTACATACTCGCATTAAGATTTACTTGTAAATATGACACCAATAATGATAACAAATAAGGAACCACAAACTGCTGATAATGGAATTGCTTGCTTTTATTTGTTTATTTTTTGTGGGTTTTTTTCTTTTCATTTTTTTCCTATGTTGTGTATGTGTTTGTTCGTTATTTTAGTTGTATATTCAATAAAGTTTGCTTTTTTTAAAAAAAAAAATTTTGGGGTGACAATTGCCTGCCTGTGCTCTTTTTTTTTCTTTTCTTTTTTTCTTTTCTCTTTTTTCTCTTTCTCTCTTTACAGATAAATACTACAAGATGAGCAGAAAGACAACAGCCCTAGCTTCCTCAATACCAATAGCCTCTTCACCATCTGGAGGACAACGGACAATATAGACAATTTTACAACAGGAAAAAGAGAAGGAAGTGACATTACAGATGATTATGCAAGGAATTCAGAAGATTGAAAAGAGAATGGAGAATATTGAGCAAAGAACTGAAAAGATAGATGAGAAAGTAGAAAATATTCAACAGATGATGATGAAATATGAAGACAGATTCAAAAAAATTGAAGAAGATACACAAAGGGACAAGAAAATTGGAAATATTAATACTTTATTGAGCGATGTCGAAAAGGGCAGGTGTGAACTATTAGAATGGGAAATTGATAGATCAGAATTCTACCTAAGATTTCAAAATGTAGAAGAAGGAAAAGGTGAAAATCTTGCTGAAATAATGACAGAAATACTGGCAGAAGTGTTAGAGATAACCAAAGAGAAGATGATGGATGGGATGGATGGAGTGTTTCGTATCTATATAAGATATGCAATGAGAAACAGACTACCAAGAGAAGTCCACATCAGATTTACTAAGATTATTAAGACACAGATGCTGCAGGTGACGAGAGAAAACATTAAAGTATAAAGACAAAGAAATTGCGGTACTGAAACATTTACCAAGAAGAGTAAGAGAGATATGAGAAGAGAATATTTATTCTTGATTAAAGAGTTACTTAAAAGAGGAGTAAACTACAGATGGTTGATGCCAGAAGGCCTCTTGTTCACTTGGCAAGAACAAGGACACAGAATTTGACACAGTTGAAAAAGCTGAGCTATTCTACTTAGAATACTTGAGAGGAAAGGAGGAAGAAGCAAGAGTCATTAATTGAATTCCAAGAGGAGTGTATAGCAATAATTGAAAAAGAAAAAGAAGAAGGTGCAGTAGGTGGTGTACCCAGAGTGCAATGAGAATTAAGACCTACTAGAGCAATAAAACCTCCTCACAAAGCTTAACTTGGATGAAAGAAAATTGATTACGATTAACATAAATGGACTTAACTCGGCTACTAAAAGAAGGAAAGTATTTCACAAATTAGAGAAATTAAAATTTGATATAATTTGCCTACAAGAAGTACATATCAAAAAACAACGTAAATATATATTGAAACAAAAAAAAAATTAGGAAAATTATTTACGTCACTGGCACAATCTAAAAAAATGGGTGTAGTATTATATATTAAAGACACAATTTTAATTGCAATTTATGCTCCAATGATAACCAAGAAGAGTTCTACAGGAAATTACATATGAAAATAATTGAATTAGACTATGTTAATATTTGTATGATGGGAGATCTTAATGGAATAATTAATGATCGGTTGGACTATAAAACACAGAAATCAACAAAGAAAGCTAGAAAGATACTACCAAAATCTTTCTTTCGAATAACAGAAGAATTTAACTTAGAATATGCATGGAGAAAGAGAAATGTGGAAAGCAAGCAATACACTTTTTACTCAAACAGGCATGCATCATGGTCTAGAATAGACATGATATGGATGTCAGCAGAATTACTGACCAACATATTAGGGATTGAAATAGAAACAAGCACCTGGACAGACCATAATCCAGTCATAGTTATTTGGAAAGGATATAAGAGGAGATCTAGATGGACTTTAAATAATACTATAGTAAAAGAAAATGACTTTAAACAGAAAATAACTCGTTTTCTTTTTTAAAGAAAATAGAAAAGAGGACACATCTTTACAGAACCTCTGGGACACAATGGAGGCCTACACAAGAGGCTTGATAATAGACTATACAAGGAAAAGAAATATAAAACAGAAAGACTTTCAAAACATTGGAGGATGATTATAAAAGATTGGAAAAAGATTTACAGAAGTCCCCGCAAAAAACAACAACATTAAAAATAAAATGGATATAATTAAACATAAAATGGGACTAATGGAAAAAGAGGAACTAGCACATAAAAATCAAAAATGCCAAACAGAATTACTTTGAAGATGCAAATAAACCAGGCAGATGGCTAGCCTATAAACTGAGAAAGGAAACAGAATCAAGAAGGATTAGTCAATAAATGAAGAAGGACATGTTTGCTATGGAAACGAGGAGAAGAAAAAAAATTATACAAAATTACTATGGAAAATTGTATTTTCAAGAGAATATTCAAGAAAAAGTTAAGCAATATTTACAGAAAGCGAATTTACCTCAGATACCTAAAGACATTGAAACAATGTTAGAAGGGAACATAACGATGATGGAATTAAAGAAGCCCTAAAAAACCAGAATGTTGGAAAAGCACCAGGTCCAGATGGCTTGCCAGCGGAATTTTACAAAACTTTTCAGGAAATATTGAATCTTCACTTGTTAGAAGTTATGAATCAAGTTATGCTAAAGAAAAGAATACCCAAAACATGGTCAGAAGCATATATTACACTTAAACCGAAGGAGGATACAGACCTGCAGCAAGTTAAAAATTATAGACCTGTATCCCTATTAAATTCAGACTATAAAATTTTTGCTTCAATCCTGTCAGAAAGACTGAAAAGATACTAAAATAATTTTATCCATAATGACCAAAATGGATTCCTGCCAAAGAGACAAATCAGAGACAATGTGAGAATTATTCTGGACACTCTAGAATATTATGAGGCGCATCCTGAAAAGCAAATGGCCTTGATGTTTCTAGATGCACAAAAAGCCTTTGACAATGTGAGTTGGCAATTCATTTTACTTCAGTTGACACAAATGGGCTTTGGTAAAAAAATTATTCAAGCCATTGAAACGATATATCATGCACAAACTGCAAAAGTTATGGTAAATTGAGAATTAACAGAATCTATAGATATAAGAAAAGGGACAAGACAAGGTTGTCCATTGTCGCCTCTGCTGTTTGTGTTAACATTGGAAGTGTTGAATAGAAATATTAGAGAAGATAAAGAAATAAAAGGAATGAAAATCAAAAAGGAAGAGTATAAATTGCAAGCTTTTGCAGATGACCTGGTATTCATACTAGAAGATCCATTGGAAACAGCACCTAAATTCATAGAAAAAATAGAAGAATATGGAAAAGTAGCAGATTTGAAAATAAATAAAGATAAAACAAAGATATTAACAAAGAATATGTTAGCAAGACGAAAGAAAGAGTTGGAAGAAGTTTTAGAAATACAGGTCACAAACAAGGTTAAGTATTTAGGGATATACATCACCAATATGTAGCACACTGAAGGAGGATAACTATTTTAAACTCAAACAGCAGATTGCGACAGATTTGATAAAATGGGAAAAATTACAACTATCATTGATTGGGAGAATATCTACAATTAAGATAAATGCATTGCCTAGAATTTTATATCTATTCCAGACAATTCCAATCCGACCAGGGAAAAAGTTTTTTGAAGACTTAAATAGAATTGTGCTGAAATACACTGCTCAAAAAAATAAAGGGAACACAAAAATAAGACATCCTAAATCTGAATGAATGAAATGTTATTAAATACTTTGTTCGTTACATAGTTGAATGTGCTGACAACAAAATCACACAAAAATTATCAATGGAAATCAAATTTAGCAACTCATGGCGGTCTGGATTTGGAGTTACACTCAAAATTAAAGTGGAAACAAACACTACAGGCTGATCCAACTTTGATGTAAACAAGTCAAAACAAGTCAAAATGAGGCTCAGTAGTGTGTGTGGCCTCCACATGCCTGTATGACCTCCCTACAATGCCAAGACATGTTCCTGATGAGGTGGCAGATGGTCTCCTGAGGGATCTCCTCCCACACCTGGACTAAAGCATCCCCCAACTCCTGGACAGTCTGTGGTACAACATGGCATTCGTGGATGGAGCAAGACATGATGTCCCAGATGTGCTCAATTGGATTCAGGTCTAGGGAACGGGCAGGCCAGTCCATAGCATCAGTGCCTTCGTCTTGCAGGAACTGCTGACACACTCCAGCCACATGAGGTCTAGCATTGTCGTGCATTAGGACCCCAGGGCTAACCGCACCAGCATATGGTCTCACAAGGGATCTGAGGATCTCATCTCGGTACCTAATGGCAGTCAAGCTATCTCTGGCGAGCACATGGAGGGCTGTGCGGCCCTCTAAAGAATGCCACCCCACACCATTACTGACCCACTGCCAAACCAGTCATGCTGGAGGATGTTGCAGGCAGCAGAACGTTCTCCACGGCGTCTCCAGACCCTGTCACATGTGCTCAGTGTGAAGCTGCTTTTATCTGTGAAGAGCACAGGGCACCAGTGGCAAATGTGCCAATCTTAGTGTTCTCTGGCAAATGCCAAACGTCCTGCACGGTGTTGGGCTGTAAGCACAACCCCCACCTGTGGACATTGGGCCCTCATACCACCCTCATGGAGTCTGTTTCTGACTGTTTGAGCAGCCACATGCACATTTGTGGCCCGCTGGAGATCATTTTGCAGGGCTCTGGCAGTGCTCCTCTTATCCCTCCTTGCACAAAGGTGGAGGTAGCGGTCCTGATGCTGGGTTGTTGCCCTCCTACAGCCTCCTCCATGTCTCCTGATGTACTGGCCTGTCTCCTGGTAGCACCTCCATGCTCTGGATACTACGCTGACAGACACAGCAAACCTTCTTGCCACAGCTCACATGGATGTGCCATCCTGGATGAGCTGCACTACCTGAGCCACTTGTGTGGGTTGTAAATTCCGTCTCATGCTACTACTAGGGTGAAAGCACCGCCAGCATTCAAAAGTGACCAAACCATCAGCCAGAAAGCATAGGATCTGAGAAGTGCTCTGTGGTCACCACCTGCAGAACCACTTTATTGGGGATGTCTTGCTACCTGCCTATGCTTCCCACCTGTTGTCTATTCCATTTGCACAACAGCATGTGAAATTGATTGTCAATCAGTGTTGCTACCTAAGTGGACAGTTTGATTTCACAGAAGTGTGATTGACTTGGAGTTACATTGTGTTGTTTAAGTGTTCCCTTTATTTTTTTGAGCAGTGTATATATTTGGCAGGGTAAAAAAGCAAGAATAAAACTAAAACTGTTACAAGGCGCAAGAATAAGAGGAGGGTTTGCCTTGCCCAATTGGGAGTTATATTACCAGACGACAAGCTTGATGTGGGTAAAGGAATGGATAACATTAAGGAACAGTAGACGATTGACTTAGAAGGGCATGACTTACTGTTGGGATGGCATGCTTTCCTCTGGTACAAGGGAACTAAAACACGGGTATTTTAGAAGACGTTACATTCAAGAGGCACTGTTTGAATTGGGAGAAGATAAAAGATAATACTACTTAAAACTTCCATTATGGATATTTACCATTGAGGCTTTTTTTTATCCAATAATATATAAAAAGGAACAAACAGATATGGTGAGATATTGAATGAAAAGGGTGAACTTAAATCTATGCAAGCATTGGAAGAACAAGGTGTAAAAATGAATTGGATTTCATATTTGCAAATACAATCTAAATTTGATAAATATTTTGAAACAGAAGGTATTTATGATAAGATGACTGACTTAGACAAAATTTTGATGGGTACTGATGAAAAGGTAATTAAAAAGCTTTATGGACATTTATTAGAATTTAAATTGGAGGAGGAACAAGTTAAAGAAACGATGATTGCTTGGAAAATTTTTGGATATGTGATTGATTTAGAAAAATGGCAAAAATTGTGGTCTCAAAATTATAAAATGACAATGTCAACTGCATATAAAGAAAATTTATATGAGATGTTTTACAGGTGGCATCTATCCCTGACGAGACTTGCAAGAATGTTTAAGAATAAATCGGATAAATGTTGGAAAAGTCATCAGATACCTAGTTCATATTACCGTATGTGGTAGACATGCTCGGACACAAAAAATATTGGACTAAAATCCACACATGGTTGGAAAAAATGATAAAACAACATATAGACTTTAAACCAGAGATCTTTTTATTGGGAATTATACCGGAAATATACAACAAAGAGCTGAAATATTTGATTGTAAATGTTTTAACAGCGGCTAGAATTGTATTTGCTTAAGAATTGGAAAAATGATAAAATACCTATGCAGGAGGAAGTTATTAAGAAAATTATGGACTGTGCTGAAATGAGTAAATTGACATTTGAAATTAGAGAACAAGAAGATAAACTATTTTATATGATATGGGATTTGTTTTATCAATGGTTGGACAAAAAGATGTAATGCAACAGAATAGATAATCTTGTTATAGAAGTTTAATAGATTGATATAAAATATAATGTAGACATATGTAACCATTGGATGAAAGTACAATATAAATTTTAAAATAAAATTTGGGATATCTTGTATAAAATGATGGAATAAATAGTTTAGTCATGGATGATTAATACCTGATAAATATATAAGCATATGTTTGACGTGAAATTTATATAAACTGTGAGTAACGACTATGAAAGGATAGCACAAAAGATTCGCAACCAACTGACACACTGTATGTACATAAAATGGAAGATGGTTTTATGTTTTTATGTATTGTTTGTATATGTTTGTCTTAAAAAATTAAAAAAAACTTTTTTTAAAAAAAATAATAGTTTGCTATTTCCATTTCAGATTGTAAATGGTGAAAAGAAAAACAGTCAGCTTTAATATTTTGTTTTCCAATCACCTTTTGTAGAAATTAATTATTTGGCTTATTTTAATGCTTTAAACTCCAGAGAGCACCATTGTTAAAATTGTTTATTAAGAATTTAGACTCGGGTATAACAATATATTACTGCTCGAAGGTGATACAGTTGTAACTCAGTGATTACAGTTAAAATGAATTTCTTAATAATATTTAGCGTCTTCATATATGAAAAATTATGCTTGGGAAATAACTTATTTATTTGCTTTAATATTCAGAAATTAAAGGAAAAACTGGAGAAGATAGGAAAAGAATATTTTTTTTCGCTTAGGCAGTAAATGCTTTTCTGTTGGTTTCATTAAAGCCAAGAAGGAAGAGAAGAAAAGGCGCAAATCATCGTCTTCATCTAGTGATTCAGAAAGTTCAAGTGATTCAAAAACGTCTTCTGATTCGTCCACTGAATCTGACAGTGCTGCTGAAGAAAAAACAAAGAAAAAGAAAAAGAAACACAAAAAAAACTCTAAGAAACATAAGAAAGAAAAGAAAAAGAGGAAAAAAAGCAAAAAGAGGTACATACAGGAAGGTTTCTATGAAAGCATTAAAACATTTTTCTTCCTACACTATTATTGCAACAAATGTAACAGAATAATTTGAAGGAATTAAAGATACCTTTTTCATTGTCAATTTCAGTTAGTTTGTTTCTGAAATAAATCTCTTTATATGTTTTTTTTTAAACAGATTGCTTATGTATCTAAAGTCATAATGATTTTAAATACATTTTAGGATGAAATCTGAGATACTTGGAGAACAATGCTTCTGTTGCTAGGAAGTCAACCGAGTGGTTTTATAAGACAGCAAGTCCCCAACATAAGAACAAATTCCCATCCTAAATTACCTTTAAGTCCATTTGTATGTAAACTGGAACAAGCTCTTTAGTCACATGTTTTGTCTTACTGTGTAATAAAGAGAAAAACGGAAGCCAAGTGCAATTAAAAATGGCAAATGCCATTCTTATACAAGCTGAGGAACTATTGAATCCATGCAATGTTTTTAGGAACTGCTGAAAACAGTCCTTGACTTATAACACTTCGTTTATTGACATTCCAGGTTACAACTGCACTGAAAAAAGTGATATAAATCATTTTTCAGTTACGACCTTTCCAGCACCCCTATGATCATATGATCAAAATTCAGATGCTTGGCAACTGGTTCATATTTATGACTGTTGCTATGTTCCAAGGTCATGTAATTTGAGATCTTCTGACAAGCCAAGTTAAGGTTGTAAATGTGGCAAACTTCACTTAACAAGTGTCTTACTTAACAACAGAAATGTTGGGCTCAATTGTGGTTGTAAGCCAAGGACTACCTGTATATTAAAAATCCATGCATTACTTTGTGATGCTTATGTAGGCATTGCGCTGTTTCAGCGCTGCTTCAGTTCATGAGGGTAAAGTAATGTCTACCATTTGAGTTGGATCTTGTTGCCAGTCAAATAGTCAGAAAAACTGGAGTGCGACATGACTCAAAATGACAGACAACATTCTTGAGCTGTGCAGTGTTTTCAGAAACCAGTGAAAACAGGCTGTGCAATATATTAAAAACAAATGCTCATGGAGATATTGCAAGGCTTCAGCTGTTTTTCAGTTAGCAGGGAGAAGTGCCACCTGCCATTTTAAGTTGGATCTCATTGCTGGTTGGCTGTCTGCCATTTTGAGTACTGCAAATAGCTTGTTTGTAACTTTGTTGTTTGTAAGCTGGGGGGTCGCAGTCTGGCGACTTTCTGTAGTGTGGATCCATTTCCATTTAAGCAGCTCAGAAACTATCCCTAGGCATGATTAAATCTGTTGATTTATATTTGTTCAGTAATTTACAATAGGAGTATTTTTAAAAATTGCTATGTTAATAAAAAGACCAAAAAAGCATGTCCCCATATTCAACCTGTCATTAGAACCAGCAAGGCATAAGAAGAACCAGCACAATTCAAATTACAATATTAAAGATTTTGCCACTTTCCAACAGAAATTTCTAAAATATAGTAAATTTGAAATATGTTTGGCACCTGAAAACTTAACACATTATTCTAAAAGTACAGATAAAAATATTCTTTTGTTTTATAAATTTAAGTTCAGCTAGTGAAACTGAAACAGAAAACCCTGAATTGCAACAACCACTTTCTACAGTCCGTCCAGAAGAAATTCCTCCTGTTCCAGAAAACAGATTTTTGATGAGGAAAAGTCCTCCCAAAGTAGATGAAAAAGAAAAAGAAACAAAGAACAGAGAAAGGGAAAGGTAAGACTTTTAAAAATTATTTATCAACACAATAGTATGATGTTAAAATACTAGGATCTACAGGTGAAACTTGAAAAATTAGAATATTCTGCAAAAGTTCATTTATTTCAGTAATGCAACTTAAAAGGTGAACCTAATATACGGGATAGACTCATTACATGCAAAGCAAGATAGTTCAAGCCGTGATTTATCATAATTGAGATGATTATGGCTTACAGCTCATGAAAATCCCAAATCCACAATCTCAGAAAATTAGAATATTGTGAACAGGTTCAATATTCTAGGCTCAAAGTGTCCCACTCTAATTAGCTAGTTAAGCCATAACACCTGCAAAGGGTTCCTGAGCCTTTAAATGGTCTCTCAGTCTGGTTCAGTAGGAAGCACAATCATGGGAAAGACTGCTGACCTGACAGTTGTGCACAAAACCATCATTGACATCCTCCAGAAGGAGGGAAAGCCTCAAAAGGTTATTGCAAAAGAAGTTGGATGTTCCCAAAGTGCTGTATCAAAGCACATTAATAGAAAGTTATGTGGAAGGGAAAAGTGGAAGAAAAAGGTGCACAAGCAGCAGGGATGACCACAGCCTGGAGAGGATTGTCAGGAAAAGGCCATTCAAAAGTGTTGGAGACTTTCACAAGGAGTGGACTGAGGCTGGAGTCAGTGCATCAAGAGCCACCGCACACAGACGGATCCTGGACATGGGCTTCAAATGTTGTATTCCTCTTGTCAAGCCACTCCTGAACAACAAACAATGTCAGAAGCGTCTTACCTGGGCTAAAGAAAAACAGAACTGGTCTGTTGTTCAGTGGTCCAAAGTCCTTTTTTCTGATGAGAGCAACTTTTGCATCTCATTTGGAAACCAAGGACCCAGAGTCTGGAGGAAGAATGGAGAGGCACACACTGCAAGATGCTTGAAGTCCAGTGTGAAGTTTCCACAGTCTGTTGATTTGAGGAGGCATGTCATCTGCTGGTGTTGGTCCACTGTGCTTCATTAAGTCCAGGGTCAACGCAGCCGTTTACCATGAGATTTGGAGCACTTCATGCTTCCTTCCGCAGACGAGCTTTATGGGGATGCTGACTTCATTTTCCAGCAGGACTTGGCACCTGCCCACACTGCCAAAAGCACCAAAACCTGGTTCAATGACCAGGGATTACTGTGCTTGATTGGCCAGCAAACTCGCCTGACCTGAACCCCATAGAGAACCTATGGGGCACTGCCAAGAGAAAGATGAGAGACATGAGACCGAACAATGCAGAAGAGCTGAAGGCTGCTATTGAAGCATCCTGGTCTTCCGTAACACCTCAGCAGTGCCACAGGCTGATAGCTTCCATGCCACGCCGCATTGAGGCGGTAATTGCTGCAAAAGGGGCCCAAACCAAGTACTGAGTACATATGCATGCTTATACTTTTCAGAGGTCCGATATTGTTCTATGTACAATCCTTGTTTTATTGATTGCATGTAATATTCTAATTTTCTGAGATTGTGAATTTGGGGTTTTCATGAGCTGTAAGCCATCATCATCACAATTATGACAAATCACGGCTTGAACTATCTTGCTTTGCATGTAATGAGTCTATCTCATATATTAGTTTCACCTTTTAAGTTGCATTACTGAAATAAATGAACTTTTGCACAATATTCTAATTTTTCGAGTTTCACCTGTATGTGTAAACATTAAGATCACAAACTAGTGGAAACTGTATAATATAAAATAGAATAATATAGTGGCAAAATAATGACATTATCAGGTAGATAAATGGTTATGGAAACCATTCTGAACTAATCTACCAATTTATAACAATGAATGCCAATACTAAGGGTAACAGCTTCCAGTTATTTGGTATAGAATATCTCTCATCGTTTCTTCCTGTCACAATAGTAGCAGATCAATACTTGTGCACCTAACAACTAGATAAAGTTGTCCCTTGCTTTTCTCCCTTATTTATTAAAGTGGCTGTATTCCCTTAGTATGCTTAGCATAAATCAGGGTTAACAAAAGCAGAAAAGTAATTCTTATTACCTAGCACAGTTGTTATATTCTGATATATACTGCAATATTCTGATTCTTAATTCTGGAAAGATGAGGTTGTAGACAGCCAAGCCCACAGGCTGTTCAATTGAGCAATTTTGTTAGGGTTAGCCTGGCAGTTGTCACTGAAAGTATATGGTAGACTGATAAACCATTTCATGTTAACAGGCCCCCACCAAATCTGGGTGCAACCAGGGTAGTTGTTCTTATTGAAGAATGGGACAAATGACCTTTGACTCACAGGACAAAGAAATGCCTAATACAATACGCAATATTGTATTTGCCCACCCCACCAAAAGCAATGCAATTACCAAAATATCAAGCCAGATCAAACAGAATAGAGCAATATAACTCTATATGGAAAACCGGCAATTCATTTAGATTTTACATATACTAATCTCCCAGAATATCAACACACCCAATTAAAAAATAAGTTATATAAAAATATTTGCTCCTTATGGAGTTTGCAGTGAGATGCACAGTTTTTTTTACTTCATACTAAAAATCAGCTCTCTTTAGCTAAAACTATATCTTAACTGTGGTTGATAGAAAACAGTATGTTAACTGGGTTTAACTTAACCATTGGGGAAAGTAAAGTTTAATGTGCGTTTGAGACTGACGTAGCAACCCCAGAGTTATGATGTGTGTAAACTACATGTTAATTTGTATTCCTACATATAGACAATGATTCAAAATAATCAGGTGATCAGACTTTCGTTTCTTTTGGAAATCTTTGAGCTACTTTTGTCAGAACAAATATTGTATAGTTTAAAAATGAAACAATAATTTCCCCAAACCACATTAAAAATACACATTAAAACAACATAAAACTGCTAAAATAGTTTTTAAATTAATTAATTAAAATAATTACTAACACAGATTTTAGGATCATTACTTAAAAGTTAGCACATTGCTTTCAGTAGGATTTATTTCTTCATAAGTTGATAAACATTCTACAAGGGAGGAACAAACAATACTTTTAGTATTTAAATATTTATTAACTATTTTCAGTAAATTTTGCATATGCATGATGTTCTGCAGCTATCTTTATATAATGTAAGAAAAGTGCCTTGTTTTATCTTACTGTTATCTATATTTTCTTTGTTGATTGCATTTTAGTTTGGTATTGCTGGACTAAGGCTCTTAGAATTTACTATTATTACTACTATTACTGTCATCTCACCACTGAATATTTTGAATTCTTTTTTATGAAGAAAATGTTTAGCAAGTTGTAAACTTCAGAAGTACATGATTGTAGAAGAAACTGATAAATCATAGTTAAATAGCAGTGATTTTTTTCTTTTCTTGATTTCTAGTAATCCATCAAATTGTCAAACATCATATCAGAGAAGGCTCTTGGTGACAAGATCTGGTCGAAAAATAAAAGGAAGGGGACCAAGGGTATGTGTTTTTTTACAGTTTGATTTCTTTGATCTTTGGATTTTAATAAAACATGATTTAGTTGTGTGATATATACATGTCTGTCTGTCTATCTATCTAATTAGACCAAGGCTTATTAGACTTAGCAAATTAGACTTAGCAAACAAAACCAGCATTTTGCATTTATATCTCATGCTAAGTTTGGATATCAAGCCATACTGAAAGCAATACAGGTAATCCTTGACTTACAACAGTTCATTTAGTGACGGTGCAAAGTTACAATGGCACTGAAAAAAGTGAGTTATGACTGCTTTTCACATTTATGACAATTGCACGTTGCAGCACCCCATGGTCATGTGATCGAAATTCAGATTTTTGGCAATTGACACAAATTTATGATGGTTGAAGTATCCCGGAGTGCTGTGCATTGTCCCCTTTTGCTACTTTCTGACAAGCAAAATAAGTGGGGAAGCCAGATTCACTTAACAAAATTGTTACTAACTTAACATCTGTAATGATTCACTTGATTCACAGCTTTGCCAAGAAAAGTCGTAAAAAGGGACAAATGTCTCATTTAGCAACATAAATTTTGGACTCAGTTGTGGCGATAAGTTGAGGACTGCCTATATGTGTTTGCGGGTTGGCTAGCATATAGTGATTTGTACAACAAGCTAAGATTGTGTCAAAATATTGACTTTAAATTGGGGTGCATGTTTTAATAGTCTCCCCATGAGGGTTCCTTTAAAAATCAAGTATGCACATGTTTTATTGCTAAATTGTTCTATTCTCCGGTAATGGACTGCCTTCTGCCAAGGCTGTTGTGTAGTGCCATTAGAAGACTTCCACAAAACTCAACAGTGTCCACGAGCTTTGTGGGACAAAGATTTGCTAAGGAAAAATTCCTGACTCTCCCATAATCCTTACTCCCAAGGAACCCAATTTTTAAAGTTTTATTTCTGTTTCAAGGATCAAACGTTTAGAACTGAGGTCAAAGTATAGCATAGCTCTAGTAAAAATAATTTTAAAATTAAACAGTAAACTTATTATTTGGCTTCTTTCAAATGAGAATTATAAAAACATAATATTACTTCAAAAAGAAGATAATATAATTTATTAAATAACATAGATTTGATAGATTCTGCATATCAGAATTCAGTATGCAGTAATACACAAGAAATTAATTCCTTTTGTTGTTAGATGCGAAAGTTATAGCAATACACTGGAAAACTGAAAGACATATTTAAAAGTGAGAAATCACTTTGAAAAATTAATACAGCAGTAAAAGTTAAGAATTTTGTTAATTAAAAACTGCTTACACTATTTGATCTCTACTTAGTTATATAAATAAAGTTTAGCAATAGATTAGCTCCATTTGTACAAAAATATTTAGTATGGATGTTTAAATTTTGTATTTCCCATTATTTTAAATATATTTTTGTATTCTGGACAGTGCATTTTTTTTCTTTTTATATTTTTATTGTTAAATTGCTGTGTTGTTTTCAGTGAGAATTGAAACAATTCTTATCCCCAAATGATCCATTAGATGGAGGTTTTATTATGTTTTTAAATATGTAATTTACAATCAAATGTATGACAGTTGCTCTACAAATTAGGATCCACATCTTCTTGTCTTAGCTAATTTTTCCTCCTGTATTCAAAGCGGTACCGGACACCTTCAAGATCCAGGTCGAGGGATCGCTTTAGACGCAGTGAGACTCCTCCACACTGGAGACAGGAAATGCAGAGAGCCCAAAGAATGAGAGTATCAAGTGGAGAAAGGTGGATAAAAGGAGACAAGTAAGATGCACTAGCCATTTCTGTACTATTTATTTATTAGATTTTTATCTCACTTTATAAGTAACTCAATAGTCAGTGCAGCAATGAAATTCCTGTAAATAGTGGTTTATTTTTCCATTTCCTATTTTGCTCATGTAGTATCTTGTTAGAAGAAAAAGAAAAAAAACTTAATAATCTGCTTAAATTCCAATTAAAACAAGTATAGAGAGGAGTCGAAAGAAACAAGTACGTGTGCTTTCTTTCTTCGCTTGTGGGAAATTCTTCCACAAAATTTTTTAGAGGCCTTCTCACTCTGTTATGTCACATTTGACTCATACAGCAGAGTTCTGGAATAGTATGTTGTGTTTTTGATTTAGAGGTACTTCTTTCTATCATATGTTAAATGTACTTGCACTTGCATGCAGTTTATAATGTAAATTCAGATAATGATATGGGATTATTTCATTAGCTTTATGTTCAAGTTTGTTTGTTTGCTTGCTTGTTTGTCTTGAAGGAGTGAAATGAATGAAAACAAGAAGGATGCTGCAAATCAAAAAAGCCCAGGGAGAGGAAAAGAAAGAAAAATATCTGACTACAGAGAGGGTTCTGAAAGTCTAGATAGAAGAGGAGAAAAAGAAACACAGCCCAAAGATCCCAAATCTGACAGTAAAGACAGAGGGACAAAGAGGAATTCTGAGAAGGAAGATAAGGACAAACATAACAAAAGTAAAGCCAAAAAAAAGGCTAGATCCAAAAGCCAGAGCAAAAGCAGAGAGATATCAAAAAGTAAAGAAAGAGACTCAAAATACAGTAAACATGAAGATAAAAAAATGCGATCAAGAAGCAGAGAAAAAGACAAAGAAAAATATAATGACTTTCATGGCAGAGAACGGAGCAAAAGCAGGGAGAAGAATAAAAGGGGAAGATCTAGAAGTAATAGTCAGAATCATACCAAAAGTAAAGAGAGGGGAAAACATGAACACTCAAAAAGCAGGGAACGCGAGCAGTCTAAAAACAAACATAGTTCCAATAATAAGGCCAGAGAGAGAAGCAGAAGTGTGGACAGAGGCAGGCGAGCCAGGTCCAGAAGTAAAGAACGAGACCACAGCAGAAGTAAAGATTATTCCAAACACAGAGATAAAGAAGTGAAAAGAAAAGGGAGGTCAAGAAGTAGAGAGAGAAGAGGCACACCAGAGAGGTCCAGAGAGAAAGACCATAAAAGGCGGAAGGAATCCCATAGCTCTGAGAGGGAAGAAAGTCGAAGTAAAGACAGGCATCGGGATCAAGAGTACAAAAGTTCTCGGAGAAAGGAAGATACTGGAAAAAAGATGCGCTCAAAAAGCCATGACAGCAGTAGCTCTGAGACGAATAAAAGCAAAAAATCCAGTAGAAATCAAGATAGAAGTCCTGACTCAAAGAAAAGAAGAAGCAGCAAGGACAGAGAATTGAAAAGATCATACTCACGGAGGAGTAAAGAAAAGGAAAGGGACAGATCTCGTTCTTCAAGAGAAAAAGAGATCAACCAAAAATCAAAATACCAGGAGAGAGATCGTGCCCATGGCAAAGATAAAAAATCCGATCATGAATCAAGTGCTGGGACTGATGAAGATAGGCATGGATGAGTTTATGAACTTATTGTTTCCACTCTGCTTCTAGGTTCTAGAGACATGTTGGGGAACATTTTTTTTTATGTGGACTTCAGTTTGGTTTTTTTGATAATCCACAATCTGGATCATTTGTACTGCTAAAGTTTTAATAAACTTGAAATGGAAAAACAAGTTTTATGTGTAATACGGTGTGCTGTGTTTTAATATTTCATAGTTTATGCATCCTATTTCTATGTTACCTGATTGGAAGCATATTGTATGTTTAATTTAATTTTAATTTAGAAGCACAGTGCAAATCGGTTGATTGGTCTGAAATTACAAATATCTTTGAATCAAATTCTTTTTACATCTTAGATAACATGTTAATATTAAATTATATTAACATTTCTACAGAACTATAATTAATAAACAAAACCAGCATATATAAAAACAGAACATTCAAGTGAAGGAGAATGAATGTTCTCCATTTTGAATATGTTACTTGGATTGTTACATTGCTGTTATATTTCATTGTTGTCCCTTTCAGGAAAAGGTTAATCACTTTGATCTTTGGAACAGTTATTCTACATGAAATACTTTATATAAAGCAATTATTTAAGAAATAATTGATTTTATATGGTCCTGATAATGAATTTATAGAAAAGTCATGCTTTTCTGTAACTGTGAGAATGCATTTTATATGTGTCTGGCTTGTTTGAAGGAGAAAAGTTCTTCCAGAAAGAAATAAAATCTGGCTTCACTGAATTTATAAGGAAGAAATGTGTTTCATAATTTTGTAATCCTTCCTGAGTGTTAGCTATTGTAAAAGTACCACATTTTTCTATCAATATAAATTCCCTTTGGAAAACTGCTATTGCAGATACAAGGGCTTTCTGGAACAACATTTTATGGTATCACATAGAAAATTGTGTTGCTTAAGAGAATTGACAAAAATTGAACCTTTACTCCCACCTCCAGTTGCTTGAGTGGAAGCCCTTTTTGATAGGAAAAAGGAACCATTGGGTGCATCCCAGGACACCCTAATATAAATTTAAAATATGTATAATGTAGCTTACATTTCTGTTGTTGGGTGACAAATAAGTAAGGTAGTGTATATGCTAATTTTGCTTTCTAAAGCTTCCTAACAGATAAGAAAAAGTGCCACAAAGAATAAAGAAGAAATGATAAAAGTTAGATATATTCATCAGATTTCAACACCTATCAGAAACTTAGACTTTTACAGGAATAAAACACTGTATGCCTTTTCTTTGTTTATAATAAATGTGCTGCATTCCCAGACCAGTGCTGCAGATTTCAGTTTGTTCCCTGACCTTGCAGATGTATTTAGTGATGAGAAGAAAAATTAGAACAAGTTCTGTGTTAGTTCAGATGTACATGAATATAAGTTTTAGGAAAGTATAATAAGATAGTTGAATTTGTTAATTTGTATATGTGTATATGGACAAAAAAAATCCTTTTGTGATACTGTGACCCTAATAACTAAGTGGTCAAGACGTTTTCCCTGTGATCTTTTCAGGAGGGCAGCCATGAAATTGTCTGGGCATAAACTTAGGACCGTTCTCATTTGGGACCAGTATTCAGATCCTTTGTAGGAAATGTGGTTCTGATCTAGCATGGGGTGCTTGCTATATCTGTATCACGTTCATGCTGGATTGGAAGCACCTTTCCTGCTATAGATTGAAATACTGTTCACCTCTTTGTTTTAACCAAATATAACAGCAGTGCATGCTTGTGCTATTGAATAGTAGTATTTATTTACTACGCAATACATCTGTACTCTTTTGTTTTCTTAGATCTTTCTTGGTCAGAAGTAGGAATAGTTTTTTTTCCCCTTCCTAATGGGAAAAATGGATTCTGCAAATTTTTTACAGGTATCTTCCGATCTTCTGTCATCACTCGGATCTTGCACAGGTCTCCTCTTTTACAGGGCCATATTTACAAATTGCAGAATATATAGTACAGCGTTAATCATAGCCTATATTAATATCATCAAGCACAGTTAGATAATGCAAACCTGGAAAATAATTTCCATGGTATTTTAAGACTGAATATTTAAATTAATGTGATAACCTGGTTTAAAACTTGAGTTTTACTTTAGTATACAGGCAGTTGCTATTCAAACTATTGCAATAAGACTAGATATTTTACTGTTTCAGTTGAAGTTTCTTATTACAAAAGTTGAAAGAATTAGTTTACATACCCAATAAAGAAGTGGACAAGAGACAATCGTAGAAATTTCTTTTGAGCTTAAATGTCTTGTAATCAATCAGATTATTTGTCTTAAGTGTATAAATATCCTATCAGATACATAATGATAATCTCTGTAGAGTAAAAATGTTCCTAATCGTTTCAATAATCTTTAAGAGGAAAATACTGTTATATTTACCATATTCTTGTAGAAACCAAAATATTTAGGTTTAAAGTGTTAGTGCGTGGTTAATTTGTTTTTTGTGATGAGGTACAAAATTAAAGTTGCTAATTTTCATGAAAAGCCAATTAGTTTCAAGTGGTTGTTCCACAACTGAAATTCCTTCATAACGAAGGTCAAAATGATATAATTAACATGCTATTAAGGGTAATTTTAAAAAATATTTTTAAAAAATTAAACAAGGTTTGTAGCTTCGATTTGACACCAAAATCTTGTGGAAGAATACAGTGGCAGACACTTCCATATTGCTGCCTAAAAATTATTATGTGGTTATTGATCATTAGAAATTGAGCTCTACTTAAGGGGAAGAGTGTTTCAGAAGCAACAGATCTATAATAAAAATAGCAAGATGAACACTTGGCTTTTATATTGTAGAAACTCGTCATATGCATGACAGTTTCAGATAACATTCTCTGGGTCTTCAACTTTATTTTAAATTAATAGTCAAATTTGTGTAAAACTTCATGAAGGTGCCCATATGATAGAATAAAATTTAGTCTGGTTTTATATATGTATTTCTGTCTTGTATTTGAAAGGCCATAATTTACAATTTAATGATGAGTCATTGTTAAGTATAATGACTGATTCGAAATTTGGATTGTGTCAGCCTTATGGCATTATTGCAAGACTGATCATCTTTCTTTAAATTTGATGGGTTTTTTTTGCTGTGTGCAATGTCCATAACTATAATCCACCCATTTCCTTCAAAAAATATTCTGTATAATCAATGTTTAATGCATTACATCAAGACCCCAACATTCACCTGTATGTACTATAGTGCTTTATAAGAGTGATGATGCAGGCCCAAACACAACAAATAACATGCAACCGAAGAAAGGACATATTTGCTAAGTCTTTGAGATTTAAGTCTTTTATCCCATTTCTATATCGATTTGCACATTTTTAAAGTGTACGTGAAAATGTACACAGTTATCCTGATTATATATGTATTTTTGTAGTAATTTTGCCTAGTATAAATATTTTTGCAAACAATTTTACCTAATGTGCATTTTTGGCATTTTCACAAATGTGTATGCATTTTTGTATACTGATTTGATTGTAGAACTGCATTGCAGAATTCAGTGAAATACAGATACAGAAGTAGCTACATTTTCCCCCCACAAAATGCTTCAGGAAATCTTAATGCTGGTGTGCATTAAAATGTGAACTGAAGAAATTTCTCATCTCATACAATTCTGCCATGCAATAGGAAAGTCCTGAGATTGTTTTTATGATAATGTAGGGATCTGGAACAGCTTTACTAACTTTAATTACAGTATCTTTGACTATGTGTGTTTGTGTTCATCAATTTCACCCTAGCTAAGTGTTTTGGTTGTACCATTGTAGCCCCCCTTCCCACACAAAATAGATGGCAGGTGTTCTGGAACTGATGCTGAGGTCCTGCAGCCTAATTATATACATTGAGCTGTTTCATTACAGCAGCAATTCACAAGTTCAGGCTCAGAGTAATTTGATGCTATTTCTTTGTGCAAAAAATCCCAAGTCATCTTATAGAATCTTTCCTTGATTATTGAAGGAAAATCTTTCCTCAATTATATTATTCATATATGTGAGGAGTTTGTGTTACATTACAATACATCCACTGTATTTTAAAGTTACGTTGTTATTAAGTGAAATCCTTATGTACCACAAAGTCCTGTCATCAGTTATCAACAAATATTTTCTCAATTGCCTTTTATCTAAGTTTGGAAAAGTTTGAAGTTTCAAGAAGAAAGTTGGGTTACTTCGCTTTTCAGATAGCAAAGCATAAAAAGAAAAATAAACCCTATTTCCCAAAGCCAGTTTGGTGTTGCTATATATATATATATATATAGGTCAGTCCAGAGATCAAGATACTTAATGGGCTAACAAAGTCTCACTGGTAGCAACAGCTTAAGTGTCTATACCAGAGTTGAGGTACTAGGGTTGTGAATGTGTTGCTGCAGATTTGTTTCCATTTTTCACCTTGATAACTAACATAACTTCTACTCTTGTGTTTTTGGCAATGATCTTAGAGGTGTCAGATTTCTGTAGCCTGCTATATTGCCAGTATCCTTGGGATTTGGTTGATTTTCATACAGATTGATGTGAAAGACCAACTGTGATTCATATTCACCCATTCTGACTCTTCATCTAATACTAAAGTTGGGAAATGGGTTCTTCACCTATCTAGGGCTTCTGTCAAAAAGTTGGTCTCCAAATGCAGAATTCCTGACCTTGAAAAACCGGCCTCTGTCATGCTTATTTAGTTTTATATGGTAAAAATTTTTCCCATCTTTTCTGCAATTAGATAAATATGGGAAAGTATCAGACCCCAATTTAAGCATGCAGCCCACAGAGAGTTTAGGCAAAAGCCCTGCTTTTTCACCCTTGGAAATATAAAGCCTGAGGAAAATTCTACCACTGCGCTGTTTCTGCACACCCATTTGTAAAACAGTTATGGAAGGCCTTTTAAATCTCCGCCTGTCTATTCGGAGTTTCCCTGTCTGGAGCTCTCAGTTGTTTCCCAAAGATACAGTAAAATTCAATTTTTCCTGTCTGAGATGGAATGTACTGTATGACCCATTTAAGTTACAGGCTTGATGAAAATAGTATTCCTGTACATTAGTTTTAATCAGGATGTCTGCGTATTGGTAAAAAAGGGATTGAGTGATTTGACTGAAACCATCCAAACTGATCAGGCTTTACATTTTGAATACGTCTATGTGTGTTCAAGCAGATGCTCTCTTCAAATGGGATGAGTTCTGCTTCTGGGTGAATCTGTTTCCTGTTTTCCCATATGCTGGAATTGCACAGAAACCAGGAAGAATAAAGAGGTTACTTGTAGCTCATTCAACAGCTTGCCTAAGCCACATGACCCATTTTCATTGCAGATATCTTCTTTCTCAAACTACTAGAGCTTAGTCTTCAACATTCCTTATTGAGAGCCTAAAAGAAAAAAGCTTTCATCTTGTTCTAGAAAAGTCCAAATGTAGTTTTGTGAAGGCATTTAACATAGATTACATTCTTTTTTCATGTTTACTATATTTTTTTCTTTATATTTTTAATTTAGATAAAATCTTTTTATAAAAACTCTTAACAATACGGATTACTGATGGAACAAATACATAATCTTCAGTTGTATAAGCAAATTAAGATGCACAGGCAAAAGGCTAATATAAAACTGACAATAAGTTTGTTTACATAGCAAACTTTTTAAAATTAAGAAAGCCAGTAACAAGCATTTTAGTTGTATGTCATTAAAAAAAAACCTGCTTTCAGCAGAAGCAGATAGGGTTTCAAATAATTCATACAAATATTAGTTGGAAAAGCAGGCAATTTATTATACAAGGAACTTGCTTGCCTTCTCCAAGTTATTTCTTCATAGTACACGGTAGCAAGATGTGCCCATTGGATTTAGTGTCTGCAGTGTGGGAATTTTAGATTCACCATTTGTGTCTCTATATCTCAAAGGGATAATAAAGGTTTGCAGTCAGAGTTCTAAAAATACAGAACACTGGGGGGAAACTTTAATATGATTGCAATAACTGATTAAAAAGTCGGTTATAGATTTTGCAACATGCAGTGCATGTTTATAGAAATTTTGATTATTTTTAATTACATATAGCCTCTTTTGCATATACTTCTGTAAAATTGCAAAGACAAAATGTATGTTAATTTTAGTGTCTTCACTTAAATGTATTTTTTAACTGTGAGTAACTGAACCATGATGAGTTTGTATTTAGTAAACACTGTACCAAGTGGCAGTCTACAGGGGTGTATGATCAATTTGTTGAAAGGTTCTTTTTCTGGATAACATAACTCTGTTGGTTTTGCCTGCAGAGTAGAAAATCATGCTTTTGGACAGTTTTATAGTTTGTAATTCTCATCTGGGAAAGATGTGAAAATGTGAATGCTTCATATGGAACATGTAACTTGTATATTAAAAGTATTTTGAGAATCTTAAAGCTGTTTTTATACTCATTTATCACCATAGTTGATATTGTTGAAGGAGAGATGTGCTTTAGATACTTGCTCATGAAGCAAAATCTATATGTAGACAAAATGCTTGACATTTCTATGCTAATTCTGCTTTGTTGTTTTCATACTGCTTACAACTCCGCATAATGTTAGACTTTAGCAAGTTGTCAGTCTAATAAGTAAAAATAAACTCTGAATTAAATGGCTTTATAAGTAGGCATTAATAGGACTATAGCATCATTCCTTAAATTGGTCTTCAACTCATCAACAGAAGGACATTTTCTTGCAGGTGGATAATTTATATTTTTCTGATAGGATTCTGGAGTTGTGTTGGCTGTGGTGAACCGGAATAGGTTAGCAGAAATTTGAAACATTTGAGTGTAGTCCTTTTTTCCAACCTAGCAACTAGTCTTTAAAAAAAGACCAAAAATAAAATGGAAGATTGTAAGATTAATGAATGCCCCAAGAACTCTTAAAGTGAAGAAACAGTAGCTGAAAGCCAACTGAAAGATCAGAGTAAGTCTTCTTCTAAATCTGATTGTTAGCAAATGTCATGAAGAGTTTTCTTGTAAGATACATCTAGAAACTTATGTTTGTTGCATAAGTTATTTTGTCATACTAACAGAAAATAAAGAACAATGTACAATATTAGTGGACATCCAATTTTACTCGTTTTAAAATACAGCGCTTTCTCCCAGTACATTGCTTTCAACTTTTTTATTTAAAATATTTTAATGGTTCAGATAACATTGTATCATTGAGGTTGCCTATTCAATGGGCTGAATGAGGGAAAACATGCTAAAATTTGTTCCAGGCAAAGTAGCAGTGCTCTTGGACTCAAGAGAGCTTTAGCCCATTTCTTCTACTAAAGAAAACTTCGTCATTTGGGACTACTTGATGCTCCATTGAAATGAAATTTACAGATAGCAACTGTGATGCGCAACCTGAGTTGGTCAAAGCTGACAAGGTATCGCATCCAAACTACTCCAATTCACTCTGCATGGGGCTACCCTTGGAAAATGGTTGCAAAGTATTGCAATTAGCCTAACTACTGTGAGGGTCTAGGATCATATTACAGTTTTATCAAAAGGTCTGCACTGATGACCTACTGCTTACACAGCACTATTTAAGATAATGGTATTAAACATCAAAACTTTGGGCCTATGAAACCATTTCTATTACAAATACCATGTTTCTCCAACAATACACCCCCCCCAAATAGGAAGACCCAGCATGTTTTCTAGGCATAAAATGAAATTAAGCCCCTCCCCCCCAAATTTAGGCCTAGTTTTAAACATGCGATATTGGGGGGGAAGGCGGGGGGGAACTTGACATTCGGAGTGCCCCGCGGGCAGCTATGCCTCACCATCAGCCGCCCCTAACACCATGGTGGAGCACGGAGGGCTCCCTTACCCCTCACCCGGGTCAGCAGGTGGGCGGCATCGGCATGGATGTCCGGCAGCGTTTCAGCCGCTTCTCAGGCCTCCATAACTTCCACGGTTCCCACCGGTGCTGGTGCCTCTCTCGCCAGCGCCGTCTCCAACAACAGCGTCTGAGTCGCTCCCGCTTTTCCCGTCCCCTTAACAGGGGAAAAAAAAAGATTTTGAGGTACCTGGGAGCGCCACGCACTGTGTTTTGGTTTAATCCCGAGCAGCTGGGTAGGTGTGAGAAGAGCCGAGCGAGCGTCTCTGCTGCTGCTACCCTTGGTGCTCCAGCCTCGGGCTCTGCAAGTTTGCAAAAGTCCCGGTGCGCAGCCCGTTCCTGCATTCCAAGCGCCCAGGCTGAGCTGCAGCTGTCCCTCTCTCACCAGCGCCGTCTCCAATAACAGCGGTAGCAGTGGGAACCGTGGAAGTTACGGAGGTGGCTCCCCCACCCGAGAAGCGGCTAAAATGCTTCCACGGTTCCCGCCACTGCTGCCGCTGTTGGAGACGGCACTGGCAAGAGAGGGACAGCTGCAGCTCGGCCTGGGTGCTTGGAATGCAGGAATGGGCTGCGCACCGGGACTTTTGCAAACTTGCAGAGCCCGAGGCTGGAGCACCAAGGGTAGCAGCAGCAGAGACGCTCGCTCAGCTCTTCTCACGCCCACCCAGCCGCTCGGGATTAAACCAAAACGCAGCGCACGGCGCTCCCAAGTACCTTAAAATCTTTTTTTTCCTGTTGTTACAGGGACGGGGGGAAAGCGGGAGCGACTCAGATGCTGTTGTTGGGAGATGGCGCTGGTGCATGGGGGGGGGGGAGAAATTCATCCCCGAAAAGACGTCCTAGCCATTTTTTCGGGGCTCAAAAAAAATAAGGCCCGGCCTTATTTTGTGAGAAACACGATAGGTGCAGTTGTTATGTGCAGGAGAGACCTTTTGAAGCCAAACTTTGTGGCATGAGAGACTGGAAGACTTCTATATACTGAATCTCTCAGACAGCAGAATGTATTCCTTTGGAAGTTAATATTTAGTCATTAAGAAAATCTGTAGAGAAATATCTTTTTGCCAGGTTTTTAATGACTGACTGACAAGCATTTTATGTACTTACTGAATTTTGTTCCGTCCTGAGTATTTGTTGTAGTAGAAAATCAGGTATAAATCACACAGTAATACAAAGGAAGACTCAATGGAAGAATGAAGGATGCTACTGAGGATCAACTACATTTTATTTCCAACCAAAAGTTTTAAAATAATCAAGTAATTTGTTCCATAAATTACAAATAAAATGTTAAGTTAGAATTATGAATTAGAATTTCACTACAATTATATTTCTTTTTAAACCTTGCATAATTTTCATTCTGCTTGAAAACATACATGGTTTCGTATCAAGTTTTCTGAGCTTTCTGCAAAGACAGCTATATCAAGCTACAATTTTTATTATAAACTTGCTTTTTATTCTACTTTTCACTATTTGGATTATGAAAAAGATGTTACATTTCTATTTTATCCATCCAAATGGTTTTACCATGTAAATCCTAATCGTGCTTTAGTATGATCATATTTTTGTTCGTTTAATAGCTTCATTTCTTGAGCTGTTTCGCCTATGTAGGGTGGCTGAATAGGCTGCTTCTCACAACAATGTTGATCTTCATTATAAGCTGGGCCACTGAAAGTAGGAATGCCTTCATGCAGTCCTTTGAGAAGTGGGTAGAGATTCTGAGTAGTCTTAGATTGTTCATCAATTATTTTCTTTCCATATTTCTGGAATTCCTGCTCCCTGTATAATGCAATCACTTCTTTCTGTCTAACGTATTCAGCATCCTCCTGCTTCTCATTTTCTCCTCTTGCTATTTTTTCAGCCTGTATTGGGAAATTTTTTTTAAAGCATATACCGTATATGTGTGCTAATCCTTGTAGAAATCTTTTTTCTTTGAACCCAAGCCCAATACATGAGTGCAGTATAAAAAAAATTAATCAAAAAAATAAATTTGCATATCAAACATATAAATTCATATTACAAACAAACTTGCTTTTAAGCATTTTGAGATTAGCTTTATAGGCTGCAATTAAAATATGTTCTTGCACAAATGACTGGAATACAAGTTAAACTTCATGTCTTTTTGGATGCAAAATATGAGAAATTAAAACTTCTGTATTGGGGTCTTAGGTCTTGACATTTAAATCACAAGGTCATTCATCTTTATGGATTGCCAGTAAGATTGTAAGCCCTGTTAGTTTTAATAATTGATATGCTTTGTTGTTTATTTTAAATGTCAGCCAAAATTCCTTTATGAGATTATCAAAATTTACTTCCATTTAGAAATGAGGCATGAATAGTCTGCAAACATTTATAGTGCTGTAAAGATTACATGAAAAGGAGAGTTCTCTCTACAAGTTGTTTGACTTAATTCAATCCTGGGATTCTTTGATGGGGAAGAAAACATATTTCTGTGATCTCTGGCTCTGATATGGAGATGGTCTTTTTTTAATGCATTGTACTAATCATGATCCTGGTCTATTATACTGTAGCTGTAATGTTATCTGAGGATGGGAAGTTCCCTTTAATGTATTTGCACAACCCAAATTGGAAATAAAGCTTTGCCTGATACGGAAGTATCCTTTCACCTCCCTAGGACTGAACAGAAATTTTATAAGTTGAAATACTTTCAAAGTATTATAATATATATACTTACTATCTGTGCGACATGAGCTTCTTGCAATTTTAAGTTTGCACAATAATTTCTATGTATCTTATCCTTCTCCAGTTCTTGATAGATCCGGTCTGCTTCCATCAGTCCAATAAGTAATTTTTGACTTTCCAATCTCTCCTCTTTTTCTTTTTCTTCTTTCATTTTTATCTGAAATAAGACAATCTTATCTGCATCCTCTAATAAAATCTGAAAACTGATGACTGTGTAACGTGCTACAAAATAATTAGTTGCCCTGATTCTGTAATACCTTGGGCAACCCTTTCAGTACTTCTATTTGAAAGAAAATGCTATTATTTCAATTAAACCTGCTCCATGCAAGGTAGCTCAGGACAGGTCACTATACACTTGGAACAGTGTAATTTTAAAAGCTGATTACTATGCAATAGTGCAAGGGTCTTCAAACTTGGCAAGTTTAAGACTTGTGGACTTCTACTCCCAGCATTCCTCCTCCAGTCATGTTAGCTCAGGAATTCTGGGAGTTGAAGTCCACAAGTCTTAAACTTGCCAAGCTTGAAGACCCCTGCGATAGTGGAACATGTCAAAAAGAATACAAGTAACCTGGATTTTTTCTTACCACGTTGACTCTGTGTTCTGCAATGGATTTCAAATCGGCCTGGAGTTTTTCTTCTTTAGCTTGCTCCTCTTTAGCTTGCTCCTCTTCTTTCTCTGCAATTTCTCTTGCAATACGCTCATCTTCATCACCCATCTTCTTTTTCATTCGTGCTAAAAGGCGGTTAGTAATCCTTTCCCTTTGCTCTTCCATTAATCTGTAATGGTTCAGTACTTACTGCCTTGTATGCTAGCAGAGTCTGAAGTATCACTTTGATTCTACACTGGATAGAAAGCAGTCTGAAATATACCTTAATTAAATTTCACAGTGGATAGAAGCCACTTTCTGTTAGAAGAGGGAAGCCCCAATTGACACAGACAGCTCCTGTCTCTTTCAAGAAATAGGAGTAAATACCATTCAGAGAATGACAATAAGGATACACAGGAATTCTTCACCCACCAGAATAGATGACTGACGGGTGCAGCTTATTATCTATAAAGCAGTCTCTTGTGAGTGGCTTGGCAAAGAAGAGTGGTTGCTTATTTGTACAATAATTATATATCACTACAAATACCTCCATTTTAATCCAGAAATAAATTATGCTTCTACTATACAAATCGTGAAATTGAGTTGTAGAGCAGTTTGGATTTGAATCAGAAGATACACTTTGGAATGTATGAATGTAGCATCTGTCTGCAACTCATAAAAGCAGCTGTGTCTGTTTTCAGGCCTTCACAACTGCAATCCTAGAAATGTTAATGAATCACAGACTGCTTTCTTGTGTACTGTGGAGTATGCATTGCTCTGATAAACTGAATTAACAGTATAAATGATTGGAAACTAATTGTTGAGAATATGAGCTTTAGGTAGTCCATTTTATTTTACTATCTCTATTTATTATGAAGGTTGATTATAAAAATACAACTTTACAGTTTACTTCAGGCATTTATTGGGCCAGCAAAGCCTTAGCATGGAAAGGAGTTTGCTTTCCTAATTTGATGCTCACTAGAGATACTCTGTGTAAATGTACAATATCTACCTTTCTTAGCCAATATCTAGAAGGGTATGGGTCATAATCTTACATATCTGAAAGACCAAGGTTGGAGAAGAATGAGCTTAACAAATGATTCAGGAACTCCATATTGATGTCCTAACTGAACAAAGAACTTTTGTGCAACTCCCAATTTTTATATACTAGCATATACAGTGCCATACCGATGCAGCTGATTTTGGATGATATGTTCTTTGACTGCATGAGGTCCTTGCACCAGTGAAATACATTTCAATTCAATTTCCATTTCTTCTGCAGTCCTTTATGCTATCACTACCATATTCCTCAGAGTTCCTCAATCATTCATGGACTTCCCAGAGGAGCAATGAACAGGAGGGGAATCAATAATGCACTCAGTGAATGGAACTCCAAGGCAATTTCTCAATGGAATCCAGCCATTATTTGTATCATATCTTAAAAGGTTCAGAAAATTAATCTTTTATGTTTCATAAAATGAAAAGTAAAGACTGTTAAATTTAGCTTCATTCCTGCCATGTTGTTTTCTTCGCAACTGTAAGGAGGAATGGGTCACTGCCTTCTGGGACCACTTTTCAACTTCCCAGTCTAGTCTATCATCTCCTTCTGGTCTCCCAAAATCTGCCTAGTATTTTCAAGATTATCGAAGGTTGGCTACACACGACCATCTTTAGTAAAGAATGAAGTAAGTATGCCTGAAAAACATTCAGAATTGCCCTGTGTCCAGTAAGTATCCTTTGATACTCTCCAGATTTATTTGCAGAACACTCTCAACAGCTCCCAGGATAGCTACAAGAAGTATGGTGTGGAAGAAGAACACAATGTTTTGAAATATCTCAAATGTTTTTTCTCTAATACAGAATATTTTGTATACTTGTGGTCTTCAGTCTGCTAAAATGTTACATGTTTGTAATATTAAGGAGACCTACAATAGAATCTCTACAGGAAGGTACGTAATTATCTGGAAAACTGCATCTTTATTTTTAGTCATGCATTTTAATTTAATCATTATTTTCATGTACCTGCATAACTCTTCTTCTTTTGTTTTCTTCAACTTATCCATTGCTTGCTTTGCTTTAAAATGTATTCGAATTCTCTCATCCTCCTCTTCTTGTTTTTGTTTTTCTATAGCTTTGAGAGTTACCTGGTCAGCAACATATGCCTTTAAAATAATAAGACAAAACTAAACATTCACTTCATTGCCAAATTCTCACTCTCCCAATTCTTAGGTAAAGAGTCTCTGAGTTGCAGCTTTCAATGGCATTGCTTTGTTGCTACATGCAATTAGTATTTTTCTTGTTTACTACTTTAAGTCTTCCAGCATAGCTCTTACTCATATGTAGAATTAAATTTAACCTAATCCTTCACATTGATGGAGATAGAAAATTTGAATTCTTCTAAAACCAACAAGCAGAACTCAAAGACATATTTGAGGGAAAAGTTGCTGAAACAAATTTGGATAAGATTTTGGAAAATCAAAGGAAAAGACGGGGAGGCGGTAGAGAGAAGAAAGGATCAAGAATGCTAGGAGGAGAGAAATTATAATTAAGAGATTTTTGGAGACTTTTTAAAAAATAATTAAAATTGTTATAATACCAGAAGCCTAAAGGATAGAGAAGAGCTACAACAAAATGTGTGTGTGTGTGTGGTGGTGGTGGTGGTGGTGGGGGATTTCTAGTCCTTAAATCTTTGTGCCAGAAAAAAAAGAGGCCACTGCCCCGGTGAAGGGCAAAAAAGAACTGGAGATTGAGTTTATAACAGACATAGTAAAACAGTAGTTAGAATGCAGTATTGCAGGCTCACTCTGCCGACTGTCACCTGTTCAAGGTTGACTCAGCCTTCCGAGGTGGTAAAATGAGGACCCAGACTCTGTAAACCACTTAGAGAGGACTGTAAAGCATTGTGAAGCTGTATATAACTCTAAAGTGCTATTGCTCTAGCCACCACTAAATTGTTTTAATTAGGTGACTTTGTCTTGGCTCAGCTGATGGTATTTTTTCTTATTATTTCAAGACGGAGGATGAGAAACAAATTTATCCATCGAGAAAATGAAAGGGTACTGGGAGAAAAACTTGAATTTAGGAGCTGAAAGCAACAAGCAAATACATTTCTAAGGTATTCAGAACGAAAAGGCAGGAAAGCAAACAAGCTTAGCCTTTTAAATAACAGGAGCTTTAGATGGGATCAAAAGGAAAAAAGCATAATGCTTTAAAATCTGATTAGCCCCATGCTGTGTCTGCACACTATTCTCCCTTCTTAAGACTGCTTCCATGTCTGTACTTTCTTGGCCACAAGACAAGTCATGGGTGCAGACCTACTAAACCAGTATCTCTCCCTTTATATTACATGCCTGCATACTGATAAGATCAGACAGGCAAACCCCTACAATCTGCAACCTTTTCTGATTTGCATCTCACAAGTTAATGTGTCAAGAGATGTCAATTCAAGTAAAATTCAGGAATGTAACGCTGCTTGAAATAACTCCATGCTAGCTAAAGAGTTAGGTAAAGTTCTTTTGGTGTACCAGAACAAAGAACCACGGTGATATAATGATACATTATGTAGTCGGAAAAAACTGCTAATGCTCCATGGTATTTGCTGATGCCCTTCTCAGTTCTTCCTTTCGTTATGGAGGAAAAAAAGAGAACATGAAGCATAGTATGCATTTCTAAACTCAAACAATGAGAACTAAAAGTATTTTGTGCTGCTTCAACAAAGTCTGCAAGACTTGCTGCCCCTGCAAGAAAGAAGCAAGCAATGAACATGCCATTTTACACATATATAAGATTTTAGAAACTGCAGGCAACTCCCTGCAAAAATATAATTAAATATAAAATCTATTTTATATATAGGTGAAACTATATACTTGCTGGCAGGGGATTGGATATTGTAGTTCAACAGTATTTCCCACCATTTAATCTATGGCAGAAATTACTATTACTGTCAAAAGACTCATCGATTTTGAATCAATGTCTGAATTTTCAAATCTCTCACTTCCCCAGAATGTAGACCTTTGATCATGCACCGTTATCAATTCTTTTTCCAGTTTTAGAAACAAATGTCTGAATAACTTGGCAAGAGAGTATTCAAAATCAGCACCCCTAAAAGTGTTGAATATTATAAGGATTGAGAAGTGTTCTTTCATTTAGCATAGGCAGCCTATGGCAATCTGATAATTTGGATTATGCTCCAATTATGCTCATCAAGGATTATGAGAATTGTCAGCCTAAATATCTGGAAGGCTGCAGTTTCTTATCTCTACATTGCAACTAATGGCCAAGTATTTAGTTATCAGATTCTCACAACATACCAGATGGGCTTGTCTTCGTTTAACCTTCTGTTCACGTTCTGCTTGCTCTTTTTCCTGCATTTCCAAATGATATAACTTGGTCAACTCCAGAAGTTCTTCCCTTTCTTTTTTCTCTTCTAACTTTCTTATGTTTGCTAACCGTTCATGCTCCTTTATCCTAAAAAAGAGAATGAGCATTTATGGACTAAAGTAGGAATGGGGAGTTTATGGTTCTCCAAATATTGCTGAACTTTCAGTCTAATTATCACCAAGATTCCTTTACAAGTGATATTGAAATCTCCAAAACTCAGACCTTTTTCAGTTCCTAGCAAGTTATTTTTGGGAGGAGAGTAATTTTTGGCAGGAAGGAAAAAATGTGCATATTCTGCATTAGTACACTACTTACATCCAAGTTGGTCAAAGCCATAATGAGCAATTTATGTCTATGGATGATCATGGTATATAGACTATAATGGAAAAACGTGAAAGAAATACAGGGTAAAGAGCATGAGGGGAAGGATGTAAGCGATCTGAATGAAGAATGGGCTAGTCTTTTGGAGGTGACAAATGCAGGCATGGAGATCAAAGTGTAGATTTAAGTATGAATACATTTTGAATGAAAAAGCTAAAATGTTTTAGAAAAGGTGAATTGGTGTCATCTAGACTGCTGTGCATGTATACGAAATCATAAAATTCATAGGCTGCTGATATCTGCTTATTATGATCCAGAGTATTATAATAAGAATAGCATGAAAAATGAGTTTGGGGAACAATTGTCCAACATTCTAAATAAATGATCCCGATGAATCAGTTACTGTGCAAGGTAACATAATTAGATAGACAGGAACAAGGCCAGAACATAATAAAAATTATTAGGCCGTTTCAAGATCCATTAATGATCAATGAATATGTAATTTTAAAAATAATTGTTCTGAATAAGTGGATGAAGTATCAAACATACATGAACATGAGAATGATTCTCAAAGCATAATTTGTTCATCATGGAAAACTGTTAGAAGATGAGGGATCTGAATCTAAGAGTGATTAATCTGCCAGTAGTAAAATGTTGAGAAAAAAGAATATTAAGGAGTTCTGAAGGACAGGACATTATTTGGTAATTCCAAGAGAGGATCTTGGTGGGAAAATAAACAAGGAAGGAAAAAAGTGAAAGAAAGTAATGCACAAGCAACTGTAGAATAACTGGAGAAGAAAATAAAACACCTGTGTGGAAATTTTTAAATCTCCCAGCAGAATGAAAATAAACTTGATTTTAAGAAAGAGTATGTAGAAGCTGGTTACAATGAAGTGAAATAATTATTTTACCAAGTGCCACTGAATTGGTAGGGCTATGCTAATAGGAATGATGGCATGATGAAGAAAAATATATGTAAGTAAATGATTACTGAAAATATTGAAGAAATGAACAAAGTATTCTATCATTTGTATTTGGAGGAAAAATATAGTTGCAAAGAATGTTGCCAAAGAGAGCAAGGAATGGTTAAGGCTAAAAAAAGGTAGGAAAAATACAAAGCAATTCTCACAAATTAAAATTTTTGGAAAGTGAAAAGGGCTGAACAAGAGAACTCAAGCAGACTGCAAAGTTACCTTCTCATCACTATCATAACTGGATAGTCGCTTTATAAGGCAGTTGTTTAAATGAAGTATACTGTATGTGGTCTCTTGCACGTAATGGAAATAGTCAAAAAAGCCAAGGTAACTGGGCATAAGGACATGCTTCTGCCCATTGTGTTATATGGAAATGCAAGTAGGATATGTCAAGGAAAACAGAAAAGTAAACAATGCAGTGAGAATGAGATATGTAGGAAAACATGTATAGTAAAAAAAGATCACATAGGAAAAAAAAGTATGAAATTTAAAGAGAAAAGACAACAAATGAAGCATTAAGTGTTTTTCAAAGATGGAAAACTAGGGATAATTAATCTTAATTAGCTAGATGTAATTAGCTTTCCTTTTCTCTCACACCTTGCCTTTATAGTTTATTTACTACAGATAGTCTTCGACTTACAAGTTTGTTTAGTGACTATTCAGTTACAATGGCTCTGAAATAAGTGACTTATGACCATTTTTCACCCACATTTATGGCCTTTGCAGTGTCCCAGGGTCATGTGATCACCTTTTACAGCCTTCTGAGAAGCAAAGTCAATGCAAAGCAAAGTCAATGAGGAAGCCAGATTCACTTAACTGTGTTGCTAACTTAATTGCAGTGATTCACTTAATAAGTGAAAGGCAGGGAAAGTCATAAAATGGGACAAAATTCACGTAATTGTCTCACTTAGCAACAGGCATTTTGGGCTCAGTTGTGATTGTAAGTCAAGAACTACCTGTACTTGTTCGTTTTCTGCATGTCACCTAAAGTTGCAACCCTGAAAGAGCCTGGTATGATTGGTGGCTATGTACACAAGAGGATACTGCAACAGCTGCTCATTTAGAAAGTGCCTGAATGAAAGTTTGGGTTTTTTGTTTTGGTCATTAGCATTAGTGAAAAGGACATGCAGTCGTCAGGGGAGGAAAACCCTAAGTACTAAAACAGCTTAATTTTTATATTGTGTTTAAGGGGGAGAAATAGTTTTACTTGGCAGAGAATATATTTGTATTATATTTACTGTGCCAGCTGATCATTAGCAGTCTGCAGTCTCTTCATGTGCTGTATTTTATCTTTTTCTTCTTGCAACTGTACAGCTTTTAGACGGTCACGTTCTATTGCCTCATTCCTGCTTTTGTACAAATTTTTGTGTTGCTTTTTAAATTCAATCTGAGCGTCTCTTTCCTTTAAAACTTCAGAATATAATAAGGCTCTCTGTAAAAGATATGTTTCATGTTTAACAGTCTTCTACACTACAACATGGACAAAAATTAAAAGGAAGAAAAAATGTAATCTATATTACATGAAAACTTTTCACTCTATCGTTTTCATAATACTGTTGCAATTTGGCTTCTTCTATTTTCTCTTTTCGCTTCTGTGCTTGGTATTTTGCTTCTTCAAGGTCAACCTTTCTTTTTTCTTCCTCCTCTCTCTCTTGCCGTACTTTTTTGCCTTTCAGTTTTTGTTGTGACATACCCTGTGATGAAAGTATAAATAATCTTATCAGGGATATTATTTAAAAAAAAGTAGGATAAGTTTTAAAGATATGAACAATACTTACATAGTTTTAAATAAAACCATACCATTGTCTTAGAAGTATTCCCTTCTCATGGGAATAATTTTACCAGGATGTGATGGGTTCTCTATTGTTCTGTTTCATAGAACATTTGTCATAAATTCTGATGACAAAATGAAACCATATTCCAACTTAGTACGTTATGTTCTATCTTAGAAAATCCCAACTCCCACAAGGGCAGAGCTTGCTAAGAGATGCTGCTTTCATCATTCTGATGAAAGTAGCAACGGCCCTCAGATGCCACTACAGAGATAAGCAGTAATACTAGTTCACTCTGTGAACAGATACATTTCAAGTGAAGTTGAAAGCATTAGCATTCACAAATTCTTCTTACTGCAATAGTGTGGGTCCAATTTTTCACAAGTGCTTGAGATTTTAAGTGCAAATCTTTCCGTGCTTTCTTTTCAGCAAGAATCTGTGCTGTTTCTCTTGCACGAGCAGTGAGACTGTCTTGAATTCTTTGCCATTCTGCTTTGGGCAAAATGGTTATCTGGTGAAGATCTACTCCCACTGGAAGAAATATCCCCTCCATCACATCATCTTCATCATTTGCTGGGCAAAATAAAAATAAATTAAATAAACAATGTGTTAGAATGAGTGCCCAAACTCTTGTAATTAACTTTATTAGGTGTTTATTTTTTAAGCTATGTGTATCTTTGTTTTTAATTGTTTTATTTTATAAACTACTCAGCATTGTGACAAATTAGGTGGTTTATAAGATCATTACATACACATTAGAGCCAGTTTGGTACAGTGGTTAAGATGCTAGCCTAGAAACCAGCAGATTCCCAATTAATTCTAGTCCTGCCTTAAGCATGAAAACTGGCTAGGTAGGAGGTGAAAACAGGATTCTATATATTCATCACCCTGAACTAATCAAGGTGAGATAAAAATTATATATATGTGTGTGTTTGTGTGTGCGTGTGTCCACACGTGTGTGTGTGCACACATACCTTTGTACACAAATCCTTCTTAACAATGGCTTTAACAAGTCTGCAACTATGCCTATATTATGTATGTACCAAATTTTACAATTAAAAATGAAATATTTTCATTCAGAAGCAACCATTTGAATTTTTGTCCCAAAAGATTTAATGAAGAACAGGTACGATAGAGGGAAAGGGAATGTGTCATGCTTTTCCACCCCAATGGACAAGGAGCAATGGTAATATGGTACCTGATACAGTGGATATAAAGTGTACATACCTCTTAAAATGCCAGGTTTTTGATATGTAAAAAAAAATCAGACTAAGGCAAATCACTTCAGAATTTTTCCCACAAAAGTATATAGACTTGCTATATCCACTATAACTCTGAGCATAGAATGAAATTTGAAAATCAGTCAGTAACCTGATCTTATTTTCACCTGGAAATTCTATGTATTTTTCTAGGAACAAGGGCATTCATTCCATATAGAATCAACACGAAACAGAAATGGAATTACTTTCAGTGGTCTATTTTCTACACACTACAACAATTTGAGACGTCTCACTAGTTACAACTGGGAGGCATGGCTGCAATATTATGCATCAGATGAAAACTTATAGCTTAATTCAACTGAGGGTGTTAGTCTGTATCTTACACCAAAAAGTAGCTCATTCACTAACTCATAGCTAAACAAAGTTGACTTACACCAGTGTTTTTCAAACTTGGCCACTTTAAGATGTGAAGACTTCAATTCTCAGAATTCCAAAGCTGGTATGCTGAGAATTTCCCAGCCCAAATGTAGGTTGGGGAAATCTGGGAATTGAAGTCCACACATCTTAAATTGCGAAGTTTTTTGTTTTTTTTTTTTTTGGGGGGGGGGGGGAACCACAATACCAACACTGTATTAATTATCCAATATTGTGTGGAACAGTGTGTAAGCCTTTCAAGGTCCTCTTAAGGAAGTCTGACGGATCGTATTCTTTTTCTCACCCTGGCAGAGCAGACTGAGGAAATAAATCAATCGGTGGGCGGAGATACTATAACGGCATCCGTTGAGCTCTGGCTCGCGCGCCCAGCGATCCTCCCTCCAATAAAGGAGCATATTATTGTAGCCCGAGCTTAAAACGAAGAACTTGAGCACTGATTGAGCATTGATAATGTTATCCAGTTTGGGGAACGAGACGTCTGCAAAAGGAAACAACCCAGGCTCGGAGACCACCAAGGGCCGCTCCAGCCCCCCCTCCTTCCCTCTGCTTCCCCCCCACCCCGCGTAAACTCACGCGTAGCCTCTCGCATCTGTCCCTTGCGCCTGCCGAATCGTACCTCGGGGCGAAACATCGCCCCCATAGTATTGGGAGTGGTGGTGGGGGGGAAGAGGCCGCCCCGAGACGCCCTAACGGAAGCAGCGCGAGGCACCAGGGTGTTCTGCGGTTGCCAGGCAACCGAGGAACGGCTGCTTGGCGAAGTTACGCGACGCTCTGCTGTGGGGGGGGAGGGGTGCGAGACTTGTTTGGGTGTTCACGTGATCTGGCGTGGCCAAGACGTTGCAGGGCAAGTCAGTCGGGTCGGGCGTCGAGGTAGACGCCGGGAGGCCGCCTTCCCGGTTCTCTCCCTCTCTTTTTTTTCCAGGCTAGGGCCGGCTGGATTCTTCTCTCTTCCGCCCGTTTGTGCGGGCTGACAGCTTCTGCCCTCACCGCCTCGCTCTCTCGCTCCGTCCCCGGGCTTGGGCCGAAGCCGAGAGGGCACGGTCGGAAGACGGGCAGCCTCCGAGGGATAGGTCTGCTGCGGCGCCCCCAGGGCCGGTGGCCCAGGCAAGTCCTCTGGCCGGCTTTTGGCCTCCTTGTCGGAGCCGTTCAATTGCCTCGCAATGAGTGGCTGCTGTGCGCGCGAGGAGCCTTGGCGCGTCGTTGGCGGCTCTTCTTCCCACGGCGTCCCTGGCAGCGTTGCTCCCCTAAGATTCCCCGCCAAGGAGCCATCTGACGGGTTGGTGGCTTTTGTAAAGATAGCGATCGTACGAAAAAGGACCTTAAACCGTCTCTATAGACTGCTGCGGGCAGTGGAGAAGCTTAGCGAAATACGGGTCCCTTTAATTAGCAAGTGTGGCCTTTGCTGCATAGATTCTCACCTGGCGGATGACCTTTCCATCTGCTAATGCTTGGCAAAGCTTTGAGCTATTTCTGACTGACATGGCATTCTCGTCCCTGCAGAACAAGATGAATTGCTTCTCTGATAGTTTACATTTGCCAGACTGTCCAGGGTTTGCAAATGGAACGAGTATTTTTGTGGATCGTATAACTAAACGTTTGTTTTTAAATGTAAATGTATTTGCTCCACTGACTGTAAATTCAGGAGAGTGCAGATGTTCATTCTGTTCTTTGCCCATTTCTAAAGAGAGCCAAAAGCAAGTCAGATTCCGTGATATATTAATTGCCCATACATTTCTTTTACGGCTTGCTTTGATCTTGTATGCTACAGTATTTTTTGAAAGTGATTTACATGACAGAATATGGGCCTCATTGAGTCCAGGCATGTTTGGTGAATTTCAAAGACAATTGAAACTTTTCAGTCAAATCTCATCTTTTAGCCAAGGTTTTTGAAAAAGTAAAATCCATACAATGAGAATGTAAAGTCAGCTACATGTTAATGTGATGATGAATGTCTTCTAGCTCTAATAGTTGACATCCATTTTTATTCCAACATATTTTGATGAAACCTGGTTGGAGGAAAGTTATTAAGCTCTTTCATTTAAAATCCCATGCTACAAATGGGTTCAAGGAATTGATGTTTCTGAAATATCTAATATTTTAGATATTCTTATGATGTGTAGAATCTGGCTTTTGTTTGATAATAGAGTCCCCTTTGTTGCATACAGTTATCTCATTATATTGTGGTATTCTAAACTATGAAATAATGTGAGCTTTGTACTTTGTTTATCCACAAACTTCACAGCTTGCGATTAGCCTAATTTACCTTTAAGCTGAATCTTGTCTCTTTACCAAGTTTATTGATAAAATGTACAGGGAAAAACTCTGTCTTTCTGGGTTCATTCAAGCCTGATCAGAATAAGAACATACATTTTCTTCTCTCTGTCTCTGTACAGTTAAGTGGCTTGCAAGCATTTTCTGGCAGAACTGAGATAAATTCACTATATTTGATTTACTCCAATGAATTCAAGTTTCAAACATCATCCAGTGAGTATCATTGATTTATTGTACATCTATGTACATCTCTCTTATCTCTATCTGTGTCAGTTCTATACTTTTTGATAATATAATCAAATACCTTGTCTTTGAATTTTTGTATTGACTGATTATTACTTTATAAATATATGCTATCATATATAGGTAGTCCTCACTTAATGACAACTCTGCCCAGAATTTTGGCCATAAGTTGCTGTGATGGTTAAGCAGATCATGTGGCCTGTCTTGATTTTACAACCATTTTTACAATGGTCATAAAGTGAGTCACCATAGTTGTTAAATTAACCACAAGGTCATTAAGTGAATCCATTTTCCTAAATGGGCATTTTTTTGCTGGAAACTGTGCAGCTGGTCATAAATGTGAGCCAGTTGTCAAGTGCCCAAAATGAAATCACATGACCATGGTGTGGATGTGCTTGTGTGGGTGCATGTTAGTCCTAACTTCAAGGATGGGTCATAAATATATATATCAGTATTAGTTTTCTAGCTAAAATTTTCTTTTTAAGGCTATCAAATAAAATATGATTATATAAATGATTTATTTCATTCATAATTAAACTATTTTTTTTCATTTCCAGGTTATACTTATATCCAGCAACAATGAGATTTCTACTGGTTTTTGATTTTGATCATACAATTGTAGATGAGAACAGTGATAGCTGGATTGTTAAATGTGCACCGGGTTCAAAACTTCCTGATGAAATCAAAAACTCCTATCAGAAGGGACACTGGACAGAATACATGGACAGAGTTTTTAGATATCTGGGAGATAATGGAGTAAGAGAAGAAGATATGAAAAGAACTATGACAACAATCCCATTTACTTCAGGAATGATCAATCTTTTAGATTTTATTGGCAAACACAAAGGTTTTTTTGATTGCATAATTATATCAGATTCCAATACTGTCTTTATTGACTGGATTTTAAAAGCAGCAAATGTTTTTCAACTATTTGATGAAGTGTTTACAAACCCTGCAAGTTTTGATAGCTTTGGCTATCTTTCTGTAAAGAATTGTCATATCCATGATTGTACAAAGTGCCCCATAAATTTGTGTAAGAGGAAAGTTTTAGAAGAATTTTTAGAAAGCAATTTCACGTCAAGAGTTAAATACTCACAAATTGTATATATAGGTGATGGTGGGAATGATCTGTGTCCTGTAATGTGTTTAAAAAAGAATGATGTTGTTATGCCACGCCATGGGTATATTTTGGAGAAAATGATTTCTCAGTTAGCTCAGGATCTTGCTCCATTGGAAGCATCAGTTCTTGTTTGGTCTTCTGGTCTTGAGATTCTTGCCTACTTAGAATTGCTCATAAAAGAATAGTTCCCATTTAGCTTAACAACAGCAAATTGGTGCTAAATTGACTTTCTCATAGTAGAACCCTTTATGAATATTAGAAAAATCACATTTTATTTACATCATTTTGTCTTCCCTTTTCTTGTACAAAATCAAGTTAGTAGGATGAATAATTTAATGAAGCAGATGCCAAAATTATTATTAAATATAATAGTCATCTGTGTCATTTCAGATGAACTATTAAGGTTTGTTCTATAACATATGATGGTAAGTTTTGTTTAATTATACATTGGGCATCCATTTGGCCTGTGGCATGATAATATACATTCAAATTGGCTCTTACCAATAAAGAGGAAAAAGGAAGCAAATCCCATTATGTGAGTGGAAATCCCACTCAAATAATTGCCATCATTTGCTGCTTTTCAGAAAAATAGCAGAACATTATTTCTTAGAATTGAAAAACACCCATAGTCCTGTAAAACTATATAGATCCAGGTTATTTTTTGAAACCAATGCAACAGTTGGTTGCAGTTTAGTGGTATCAAACCAAAAGAATGCATACATAAAAATAAGCTCATACCCATGTTTCTCCTATTTACCAAATATATTCTACATCAGTCAATCTGGTTAAAGGTAATGCACCAATACAAATAAATGTAGGCAATACCGAATACTGTTTAATACTATCTGGTTTAACTGTCCATAGAAGTGTTGGTTATATCTGCAAATAAACCATAAGAATGCAAATGAGATGATGCAGCGAGAGAAGTGTATTTCTTTTCATAAGCAAAATACTTTATATGAATCCGGTTCAATTCTGTGCATGTTTACTAAGAAGTAATCCCTAATCTAGGCCAGTGGGATTAATTTCTAAACAAACTGCATATTGAAGCCTTACAAAAATAATTATGTAAAATGAAGGGTATGTCAGCGCCACAAAGATAAAATCACTGTTTCAATCTATTGCTAAGGCACCACATTTATCTTTGCTAATACCTGTGAGGTATAATCTTTCTTTTTATGTAATTTTGTTACAAATATGAAGATGTTGGAAGAGGAGGAGTGTATTGGGCTATGAGCAAAAATATGACATTCTCTTTTTCAACGTGTTATTAGGAGTCATAAGCCTTCATAAGCTAAAACTCCGTTCATGACAAGCTATGCCTTTTAATAAAATTAGAAAATGTGCTGCCAAACTCCTCTTAATGTGAAAGTTATATCTGAAAGTTTTGAAAAGGGGCATAAATTGATGAGCAGTTTTGTGTTGGTCTTTAGCCTTTGCGAAAAGTGAATGTGTGAAAATTGGTTTAATATGTGGAATTGTATATATGGATAATGTATTTTTTTAGTTTAAAATTAATGAAGAGAAGATAAAAAAAATTAGCTCAATATTAGCTGGCTTTCAGATATTAATTTATGTTGGTCTTAATGAATAGGATATTTATCTGCTAAAATTCAGATATTGAGTTCATTTGATATAGTAAATAATGAATTTGCTTAGAAATCCATATTTCACTTGTTATTCATTGAAATACTATGTGCCTACTACAACTTTTGGAATATGTGTATTTAAAATAATGATTAATTTATCCCATTTGTAGTTTTTATTTAAGATGTATGCTTATAAAGATAATAATTAAATATTTTATTATTGAAACTACCTGTTAAATATTTTGCCTTAACTGTAGAATATAGTGATTATATAATCAACAGAAACAACATGCTGTATTGGACCTAACAGATGTTTAGCCGATTAGTATAAAAAGAACATTGGTTTTCTATTTCTTCCTCTTTAGGGGGATATATTAAAGCTTTTTCTAACAAATTCTTCTCCCCTAGTTTTAATGAAGCTTACATTGCATTCCTTCCCACTATAGATGAGGACCCTATTATATGGTCCACAGATCTGCTTATTTGATAAATGTGAATGCTGATTTTAACAATTACCTTGGCCCATGGATTATAGTTTGTGCTTTCAACCATTGTGCACCCTTCATGGGTGATTTATAATTGGAGTATCAGAGTACTGCTATTTATTATTGAAATAATTCATATGGTTGCCCCATCTCAGAGCAGTGACTGGGTTGGAATAAAAGGTTAAAAGCCAACAGTTATAAACAATATCTCATGACTCTTGAAGGAAATACTGGTAATACATTCTGATCTTAAACTCATTATCAACAACAGTGCTTTCCTAATCTTCTGATCCAAACATCTGAGGAAACAGCCAGGTCTTGAGAACCTTATGAAGGGCTAACAGGGTTGGGACCAACTGGATCTCTATGAGTATGCTGTTCCATAAGGTGGGCACTATCAGAGAAAAGGCATGTTTCCAACAAGATAACATTGTTTAATAGAGGGGACCTGAAATATGTTCTCTTTGCTAGATCTAGTAGGATCTAAAAAAATGGAAAAAATTGATATATAATATTATTCAGAACAAAATTCAAGTGTCATTATTTCTCTGGATGCTTTATATGATTTTGTAGTGTTTCCTAAAACAAGTCTCAGCCCAAAAGTGCTTTTTCAAAAGGCAAGTGGATTTTGTTTTTCCTAATGAATCATCCCCTTCATTCTTGGTTGACAGACTCTACTTACCATGGAAGGAGGCAACTGGGGGTGGTGATGTCTTCAAGTCAGTCTTGATCTAGGCCATAGCCTGGACTACAGGTAGTCCTCAACTTATGATCACAATTGAGCCCAAAATGTATGTTGTTAAGTGAGAAATGTATTAAGTGAGTTTGGCCCTGTTTTGCGATTGCCCCGTTTGTTAAGTGAATCACTGCAGTGAATTTGGTTTCCCCATTGACTTTGCTTGTCAGAAGGTTGCAAAAAGGAGATCACGTGACACACTGCAACTACCATAAACCGGAGTCAGTTGTCAAGCATCTGAATATAAATCATGTGATCATGGGGAGGCCACAACAGTCATAAGTGTTAAAAAATGGTCATAAGTCACTTTTTTTCAATGCCATCGTAACTTCAGTCACTAAACCAACTGTTGTATATCAAGGAGTATTCCTTGCAGTTTTCTTGACAAGATTTTTCAGGAGTGATTCACCATTACCTCCTCTCTAAAGCCAAGAGTGACTGGCCCAGGTCATGCAGCTGGTTTTGTGCTGAAAGGCAGACTAGGACTTGCACTCTCCCAGTTTCTAGCCTGATGCCTTAACCACCGCCTATCCAAAACTGACTAAGAACTATTGAGAAAGGCTTTATAACCTTCAAGTTGCTACCACAGCTTCGGCAGCATCTCTACAAACGGCTGGGCAGGGAGAGGAGATGGAGCAATTTTATATACCCCATGAGTGTATCGCAACCCCCCCTCCTCCCGCTAAGCTCCGGATAAACAAAGCTATTGTTTCCACTTTAGACGTTGGAAGCAAAACGGCCACCATTCGCAGCCCAACAGACGCTTTCAGGGCAAACCTTGCCTCCCCCTCCCGCCCCCCGCGGCCCAGAAGCAGCAGGCAAAGCTTTCCCTGGGGATGAGAGGGAGGAGAGCTGAACGGCAGAAGCTGAGGATGGCCTTGTTGGGAGCAGAGGGGCTTGGCCGCAGAAGGAGGAGGAGGAGGAGGCGAGCCAGCTGAGGCACCAAAATAGGAACTCGGCTCTCCATCTGTTCCTTCTATAGCCTACAGCAGCGGAGAGAAGCTGAATTTCTTCTAAAGATAGCCCAGGGGGCAGCCGAGCCGTTCCTCCCTTCCCTCTCCGAGAAAGACTCGCGGGGGACTGCCTAGCCTAACGGGTTCATCCTGCGCCTCTTTTTTTTCCTCACACTTCTCGGAATAGGAATAAAGCAGGTTGCAGCCGAGTTTGGCCCGCGCGTTTTGGCGCGCGGCAAAGCCGCTTCCCTCAAACTTTGCAACCTGCTCCAAAGCCCCGCTCGAGGTTTTTTTTTTCTTTCTCTCTCTCTCTCTCTCTCTCTCTCTCTCTTTCTCCCTCTTTTGTTCCAAAGCGCGCCTCAATTCGGCGGGCAGGGTTGGGCGCGAACGGAGCAAAGGTGGGGGGGAAGCAAAATAAACACGAACTTTGCGCCTCCAGGCCCCCGATATCCCGTTTAATACGCTTTTCCCCCTTCATTTCCACGCGCGCGCGGGGGGAAGAATGACAAGGGTGCCGAGCCTGCTAGGAAGGCGCTCCCACAATGCCCCACGACCGACCCTTGCCCGTGGGCCGGCGGGGGGGGGGTTCGCTTCGGGCAATTTGCCTTTTAGTTCCACGGTCCTCCTCCTTTCCCCTCCCCTCCGTGCTCAGATTTTTGAAAGCTGCTCCTTCCCCTGCTCGAGCGAGCCCAGCTCTGCCTCTGCCTGTCACCCAATTCGGAGAGCAGGTGGGCGAGTCTTTAGCAAATGCGGGGTGGCCGAACTACGACGCTTTGGATAAAACCTATCGACATAAATGACAGCCGTCGAAGAAACGAGGACCTGCGGCTGACTGGACTGTTTTTGAATGGAATTGCAGCATTGCCAGGGTGGACGCTAGTCCTATTAGGGTGAACTCTAGTTTCTGGGATGGCTCGATATGAGCCATAGAACTGGCTGGCCATTTGGTGGTTCGCTATGCCGGGCGACCACATCTTTTTTTTTTTTATTAAGAGGGATTTTTTTTTTTAATCATTTCGGATTATCTACGTCGGCTTTCTGTTCCTCAAGGCAACATCGCCCAGCGAAATGACAGACAACTCGGTTGATGGCGTTTTGTTCTTAACTGCTGCCTGTTTATTGTTCGTGCCGCTTTGGGGAGAATTAAAAGTTCCAAATGTTGCTTTTCTACTCTCAAAAATCTCTTAATTACCTACAAAGAGGTTGCATTGTGTTTGTGTTGCGAGAAATCCCCTGTGGGATTAGCGATGTGCCGCATGATCTAGCTTTATATCCCTTTCCTGAAAATAAGGCTATTGAAGTCAACGGGGCATATTTTTGAGATGCATGAGAATATATTGTTACCCATAAGGAACAGCAGAGTTAGGCGCCTGTTTACCTAAAGGTAAACTGGACTGGACTTACATGGTTATCTACTCCTAGGTAAATGCCATAGTTAAATATACATAGGATGGAAGTGTTAATTCGCTCTTTTCACAGTCCTACCTGATAGTTGGTTTTACAGTGTGTTTTATAGTATGTTTTAATTAAATAGTGGCATTAGAACCCCTTATATTGTTATATATTACTTCGAGGTTTGTGGAAGAATAATGGAATGAATAACGGTGATTGAAATGAGCAAATGAAATAGGTTGACAATGATAAAAATGAAAAATACATTTTTTGTCTGGATCTCAAAATTAAAGTGCTTTTACATTCTTGGCATTCCTAGATCTGATAATAGCATGTTTGAACAAAATTATGAACCATTTTTACTAATATGTATGTCCAACTAAGTGGGATTTATATCTGTTTATTGTTCTGTTCAGAGGGATTTAAATAGGATAGCTGCCCACATCTTGGTTTGCAAAATTTAAATCGAATTAATTTGTACATTTGTAATGCTTGAAAGATTTTTGCTCATATAAATGTGTACTGTTTATATAATAAGAAATCTGCATAGATCATGTATGTGTAGAATATAGTGTACACATATATGATCTGTGTAGAATTTTCACTATCAACAAATAATAGGATTGTTCTTTTCTCCAGCCCTGCAGGCTTCATTTAAGTAAGTCATGGAGACCAGTCATTGAAAATGTGAGCCTGATTGGAAGATAATTTGATGCTGGCATCAAATTCTGGAGCAGATGAGGCACTGCTTGGGAGAGCAAGAAAGAAGGTTCGAATTGTTTGAGGCAGTGGAGACCTTTGAAGAGCTGAGACCAGTGAAGCTTAATAACTTAAAACTAATTATTTCTGTATGGTTTTATTTTAAGGGAATATATTTCTGTTGGTGGCTTTGGATTTTCTTCTTTACCTGATGTGTTTCTTGAACTGATATGCTGGATTTTTAAAATTGTTATCTTTATGTGAGCATTAGAGGTAAATTATTTGCAACAACATTCTGCCATTGCAATCAGAAAGCCTTATATCTGAATGGACAATGATAGGAATGAGTGCATGAACCTCACTGCCCTGTTGTTTCTGATATTTTATTTCAGTGATGGCACTGACTGAGCAGGAGAAATATACCTATAGATACAAAGACCTCTCTCATCCTATAGAGTTTTTGGATGCATTCAGGACGTTCTATCTTGAAGGGTTATTCACTGATATTACCCTTCAGTGTTCACCGGGTGTGCTATTCCATTGCCATAAAGCTGTATTAGCTGCTTGTAGCAACTATTTCAAAGCCATGTTTACCTCTGACATGAAAGAAAAGTCAAAGGATCAGATTCATCTCTCTTTGTTCAGTCCTACAATACTAGAATCCCTGGTGTTGTACACGTACACATCAGAGATCCAGATAACAAAACAAAATGTTCAAAGCCTCCTTCAAGCTGCTGATCATCTTCAGTTTACTTCCGTCAAAAAAGCCTGTGAGCAGTTTCTCATCCGACATTTAGACCTTGACAACTGTTTAGGGATGCACTCCTTCGCAGAATTCCATGTTTGTTCAGAGCTGGAGAAGGAATCCAGAAGGATAATATTGTCCAGATTTGAAGAAGTGTGGAGACGGGAAGAATTTCTAGAGATTAGCAACAAGAAACTCCAGTTCATTCTCTCCAGAAAGAATTTTGATATCTGGAAAGAAGAAGCAATGATAGAGCCCATTGCGAAGTGGATTGCCTATGAAGTGGACAGCAGGATCGAATACATTTATGATCTGTTGAGGTGCCTTGAAACTGATTTAGATGAAATGTACTTGAAATCAGCCCTCAGCTTGTACAAAAAATGCCAGCTAAAGGAACATAAAATCAGATCTCTAATCCGTAGTGTATTGGGCCCCAAGCCAAGAGCAGTTACAAAAAGATCTACCACTATTATGTATGTGATTGGGGGCTATTACTGGCACCCTTTGTCTGAAGTGCATATATGGGATTCAGTAAAGAATGTTTGGGTCCAGGGAACAGATATGCCAGAGCACACACGAGAAAGCTATGCAGTCACAAGCTTGGGACCCAATATTTACGTGACTGGAGGTTACAGAACAGACAATATAGAAGCCCTTGATTTAATGTGGATATACAATTTTGAAACCGATGAATGGACTGAAGGTCTTCCCATGCTTAATGCAAAATACTACCACTGTGCAGTTACCTTAAATGGCTGTATCTATACTTTGGGAGGTTATCGAAAAGGGGCTCCAGCTGAAGAAGCGGAATTCTATGATCCTTTAAGAAAGAAATGGTTTCCAATTGCAAACATGATTAAAGGTAATCAACTTATTTTTTTTATTTATTTGATTTGTCAATTGCTTACAAGATAATAGGTATAAGTATATACATAGTTATGAATACATGAAATGGGTACATATAAGAAAAATAAAAGAAACAATAGGACAGGGACGGTAGGCACGTTGGTGCGCTTATGCACGCCCCCTACAGACCTCTTAGGAAAGGTGTGAGGTCAATAGTAGACAGTCTAAGGTTAAATTTTTTGGGGTTTGGGGAAAAAACTACAGAGTCAGGTAGAGTATTCCAGACATTGACCACTCTGTTGCTGAAGTCGTATTTCCTGCAATCAAGTTTGGTGCGGTTAACCTTGAGTTTGTATCTATTGTGTGCTCTTGTGTTGTTATGGTTGAAGCTGAAGTATTCATTGACAGGTAGGACATTGCAATGTATGATTTTATATACCATATTTAGATCGGACCGAAGACGGTGTAATTCAAGATTTTCTAGGTTCTAGAATTTCATGTCTGGTGGCATAAGGTATTCTACAAGTAGAGGAGTGGAGAACTCTTCTTGTGAAATATTTCTGGACTTTCTCAACTGTGCTAATATCAGATACGTAATGTGGGTTCCAGACTGATGAGCTATAATTCGAGTATTGGTCTAGCAAATGTTTTGTATGCTCTAGTTAGCAGTGTGATATTACCAGAGAAAAAGCTACGTAGGATTAGGTTAACAACTCTTAATGCCTTTTTGGCTATGTAGTTGCAGTGGGCTCTAGCACTTAGATCATTAGAGATGAGTATTCCAAGGTCCTTTACAGAGCTTGGATCATCAACAAGATCTTGACTATTCAGCTTGTATTTTATTTTCTGATTTTTTTTGCCAATATGTAAGACAGAGCATTTATTTGTTGAGATCTGAAGTTGCCATTTGTTTGACCATTCTGATACATAGTCAAGATCTTTTTGAAGGGTAGCAGTATTGTCTGTGGTATTGAACAGCTTTACATCATCAGCGAAGAGAACGTAGTTGCTCTTGATATGATCACAGAGGTCATTTATGTAGAGTATGAAGAGAGTTGGAGAGTTGCTGCATAACTTGTTAATTCAGTCCTGCATGTATTTTTAAAATGAAACTTCTATTTTGGGCTGCTTTGGGTAGGTACTAATAAAACATTAAGGTCTGGTTAGAATAGGTGGCCCAATCATTTGGAGTCACACTTGACATTTTGAAAATGATGTGAACAACCTCAGAAAATGGATGTCATATCAAATATGGTCAGATAGATGGTATCTTTTCCAATTTCCTAGCATTTTTACAATTGTTCAAGAGCAAGAACTATAGTCTGTCTGTCTGCTTATCTATCCATCTTACTATAGTCTGTCTGCTTATCTATCCACCTAGGTCATGATTCTGGGCAATGTGCAATTGTTAGAGAAAAAGCTATGCATGTGCATTTTTTGACTGACAAGTTTTCTCTCCCTTCTCAAGATAAAGTTTGTTTTATCTAACAAAGGAGGATTTTGACGAGGTAAAACATATGATAAAAGGGAATAGGCTTGAATTGGAATGTTTTGCACAAATACGGAGTTTTCAGTCAATTGCTAAATGCTGTAAGCACAGCCTATGATGGAAATACTGGTAGCCCTGATGGTCATGTGGTCACCATTTGCAACCTTCCCAGACACCTTCTGACAAACAACGTCAATAGGGGAACCAGTAGGAGGTTGCAAGTCAGGGTCAAAAGATGTCTCACTTAATAACTTAATGCAAGTGATTCTTCACTTAACAATCCCAATTGGGATTGTTGGAACTGCCATCGCAAAGGGGGGCAGTCACATGATATTCTACTTAATCGCTTCACTTAATGATGGAGTTACTGGTCCCAGTTAGGATAATTAAGTAAGGACTACCTATAAAGCATGTGTGAGAAAAAATAGACAAATAGAATGCTTAGGGAATAGTTCATTATTAATCAGGAAGTAGGACAAAAATATATGTTTCCTTTGCTTTTTAGTGTATTAATGTATGTAATATTTGGCTAAAGGTATAAGAAACGCAGATGTATAGGTTAGAGATATGAACGTTTATGTACTTTGCATGCAGACCATGCTGTGTTCTGGGTTAAGACCTCACATTATTTGCAGCAATTATTAAGTAGATTATGCAATGCAGCAAGAAGTATGGATCTGAAAAGTAATGCATCAAAAAACGAGTAAGGTGTCTTTGATACATACATACATACATACATACATACATACATACATACATACATACATACCGGTACATACATACATATATATGGTATTCAGCTTTGTTCGGGTATTTTCCCACGTCATTATAGTTGTGCTTTTAAAGTTGTAGCGACGTTTCGGCAGAATCTCATCTGCCATCATCAGGTTTCTGTATTGTGTTCGTCTGTGAGTCAGACTTTCACAGCTGTTTCAGTTTTAAATTTGGTGCTAGCCTACGCTGTGCCAGAATGGTTTTTTTTCTTCATCCTGATTGGTTGGGAGTCTTGGTCTGTGTTTATTGGTCTTGGAGTTTGCTGTGTTCTGATCAAAATCACCAGCTTGATCCACAAAAACACACTGAAACATAATAGAGACCCAGAAGATGAACAGACCTATGGAACAGCTGTCCTGCCCTACATAAGAGGTACTACAGACAAAATTAGTAAGGTACTACACAGACATCACATCAGGACTGCCTTCAAAACAGACAGAAAAATAGCAGCCATCCTTAGCAACCCCAAAGATAAAATTGACCTGGAAAACCAAGGCATATACGAAGTCCCCTGTGCATCATGCCCGGCCACATACATTGGACAGACCAGTAGAAGAATAAGTACCCGCCTGGATGAACACAAAAATGCAGTCAAAAAGCTGGAACACACTTCCTCACTAGTCCAACACATGGAAGCTACAGGTCATAGCATCAACTTCAATGGCACCAAAACCCTGGCCACTATGGAAAACCCTAGCCACAGAGTCATCAGAGAAGCCATAGAGATTGAAAAAAGACCAGAAAGCATGATTCCACCAGGCTGTCAATCATTTGGAAGCCTGCACTCACAAACAAAAAAATCTCCACACCACATGCCAGGCAAACACCTGGGCACAAACAGATCCCCCCTGATACCTCCAGCTCAAACACACCCCAACCAGGCACCCAGATGAAACCCAGCTTCCTAACTAATGATAGCCGTCCATTTACCCGAAGCCAAGCTGCACTAAAGGCCTCCATTAAAGTAACACAATGCTGCCAGCCAATCAAGATACAAAAAGAGCCAAAAAAAACAGACAGAAGATATCAGAGACACCCATCAAGCAGAACACAGCAAACTCCGAGACCAATAAACACAGACCAAGACTCCCAACCAATCAGGATGAAGAAAAAACCATTCTGGCACAGCAATAGGCTGCCCCAAATTTAAATCTGAAACCACTGTAAAAGTCTGACCCACAGACGGACACAATACAGAAGCCTGATGATGGCAGATGAGATTCTGCTGAAACGTTGCTACAACTTTAAAAGAACTACAATGACGTGGGAAAATACCCGAACCAAGCCGAACAGCGGGTACTTACATGTATGGCCTTCAGCTTTGTCCGGGTATTTTCCCACGTCATAGTAGTGGTGCTTTTAAAGTTGTAGCAACGTTTCAAAAGAATCTCATCTGCCATCATCAGGCTTCTGTATAGTGTTCATCTGTGAGTTAGACTTTTACAGTGGTTTCAGATTTAAATTTGGGGCAGCCTATTGCTGTGCCAGAATGGTTTTTTCTTCATCCTGATTGGTTGAGAGTCTTGGTCTGTGTTTATTGGTCTTGGAGTTTGCTGTGTTCTGCTTCTAATATCTTCTGTCTGTTTTTTTTTTGGCTCTTTTTGTATCTTGATTGGCTGGCAACATTGTGTTACTAATTACTAGAACCAAACGCCTGGCAGACAAGACACACATTAAGACTGAACTATGCACCCTGACTAAAATATTGACAGCCAACGGCTTCCACAAAAGCAAAATCACCAACTTGATCCACAAAAACACACTGAGACATAATAGAGACCCAGAAGATGAACAGACCCATGGAACAGCTGTCCTGCCCTACATAAGAGGCACTACAGACAAAATTAGTAAGATACTATACAGACACCACATCAAGACTGCCTTCAAAACAGACAGAAAAATAGCAGCCATCCTCAGAAACCCCAAAGACAAAATTGACCTGGAAAACCAAGGCATATACGAAGTCCCCTGTGCATCATGCCCGGCCACATACATTGGACAGACCAATAGAAGAATAAGCACCCGCCTGGATGAACACAAAAATGCAGTCAAAAAGCTGGAACACACTTCCTCACTAGTCCAACACATGGAAGCCACAGGTCATAGAATCAAGTTCAATGGCACCAAAACCCTAGCCACTATAGAAAATCCCAGCCACAGAATCATCAGAGAAGCCATAGAGATTGAAAAAAGACCAGAAAGCATGAACAGAAGAGATGATTCCACCAGGCTGTCAATCATTTGGAAGCCTGCACTCACAAACAAAAAAATCTCCACACCACAAGCCAGGCAAACACCTGGGCACAAACAGATCCCCCCTGATACCTCCAGCTCAAACAGGCACCCAGATGAAACCCAGCTTCCTAACTAATGATAGCCGTCCATTTACCCGAAGCCAAGCTGCACTAAAGGCCTCCATTAAAGTAACACAATGTTGCCAGCCAATCAAGATACAAAAAGAGCCAAAAAAAACAGACAGAAGATATTAGAAGCAGAACACAGCAAACTCCAAGACCAATAAACACAGACCAAGACTCTCAACCAATCAGGATGAAGAAAAAACCATTCTGGCACAGCAATAGGCTGCCCCAAATTTAAATCTGAAACCACTGTAAAAGTCTAACTCACAGATGAACACTATACAGAAGCCTGATGATGGCAGATGAGATTCTTTTGAAACGTTGCTACAACTTTAAAAGCACCACTACTATGACGTGGGAAAATACCCGGACAAAGCTGAAGGCCATTATATATATATATATATATATATAATGTGTGTGTGTGTGTGTGTGTGTGTGTGTGTATGTGTATATAAACTTGAACAAGTAGAATTAGTATACCATGATAGAATGTTTACTAAAAATAAGATATTTTATGTTGCACAAATGCTGGAAGATGGCCAATGTGTAGTGGTTGGTTGCAAAGAGTAAATATTGAAAGTAAAAGTAACTGTATAGAAGAACAAATAAAAATGTACAGAGGTGTGTTTGGATGTAGTGGACATAAGGCTGGTTGGCAAGTAGAGAAAGATATGGGGAGTTGTGCCCATGTAACTAGAATTCATTCTTTGTCCTTTTCCTATCTTTTAAAAAAAATTTGCTTTATTATTTTTTTACTCTTTTTTCTGTGCTTTGCACAATATTACTTATCATAAAGGATGATGTTGGATGATGGACACATTTGTGTGTGTATTATCTTATTAGCTGTGTACATGTATCATATTAATGGCCTATTGATGAAAATTGTGCTGAATATTATTTATCTCTTTTTAGAAGCTTTTTACGAATTTAGTATTACTAAATAGGTGTTGGAAATGCCACTGCCTGCGTCCTGAATGAAATAATCTATGTCACCGGAGGCCATTATGGTTATCGGGGAAGCTGCACTTATGATAAAATTCAAATGTATAATTCAGATATTAATGAATGGAGTATAATCACCACAAGTTCATACCTAGGTAAGTTTTACTTCTGCAAAAGAACTTAAATAAATACTGTAGGCCTGTTCTCCCATTGAAAGTATTTACATATGAGTCATAAAGCAGAAAAGGACATTTAGGTAATTGAGTTCAATTCCTAGTCAATTAAAGCATTCAGGACAGATAGCTGTTTAATCTTCATGTACAAAAATGGCCACCACCACCCTCAAATTCTCATGAAAAAATGCTTCCCATTCTAGTCAATCCATTTATTTATTTTCTTAATCACTACTTATTACCTTTAAAAGACACCTGACTCCAGGATGTCTTTGGTGGCTTACACTTCAAATACAATTAAAAATACAATCAAAAACCTTTCTTTTATAGTACTTATATAGTACTGGGGACATGATCAGTATTAACTTTGACTCTCATACCTTATTCTCTTTCAAAAGCCAATGGCGACTCAAGCCTCAAGAATTAACATCTCCTGACCATTAAGAAAGTCTACAGTTCAGCTGTGGGGGGTCCTCCATTGACCCCTGAAATTTTCCTCCTTGCAAACAGGCAAATGATTCTGAAAGGGACATCCTTCTGGTGTTTTTCAAGGGGAATCTGCCCAGATTCAACTGGTATACCAGGTGCAAATCTTGGAGAAAAAGGTCCTAATGACAGATACTGCTGTCATAATCTCTTGTCTAATTTTCTGCAATGTGTTCTCCATGGGATACTCTGAGGATTACCTAAAAGTTTCCACAGATACAGAATGCAGCCACCCACATATTATTATGTGAAATCTGCTTTTCAAACCATTCAGTAATGCTGAAAGGCTTCTGAGTATAGTTCAAAGTGTTACTTTTGACCAATAAAGCCTTATATGGCTTTGACCTGGCAAACTACAGAACTTCCAGTCCATCTAAAATCTGCCTTTTCAGTTTTTGAGTTCTGTGTACAGTAGGTACTTTGAGAATTCTTCCCCCACATAATATTCAGGAGTTGCTAGAAATCAGTGCTTCCAACTGTAGCACCAAGAAGTATTCAGATCTGTTTAGAGGGATTTTTAATTTAAGATTTGTTCATTTGGGATGCTGCATAATTTTTTATGATTTTGGAATTGATTATTTTAATATTTTAATAACATTGATAACCTGTGATTGTTTTCCCTTTGTTTTCTATTGTTTGATTATATTGGGATGTTATAAATCACTACATGTCCTTGGAGTGTGGCAGGATAGAAACAATAAATAAATATGCATATTTAAATTGTTAGAATTTCTCATTACCACCATATACGTAGATTCCCAACTTGCTTTTTCTGCTCTTTATTTCCCTTTTACTCATTACTTTGTAGCATTTCTACTGATGTTTTTTTCATGCCCTCACCAATTATTATGTTCAACTTCTTTGCAATACCATCAGTTATTCATGACTTTCCTGTATGATGCTGAGGAAACCCTTTTCTGAAGAATATATTTTTATACGTAAATAGATAAACTTCCTTATCTTGGTTAAGCAAAATGTGGGCACAAATCATAATCTAAATCCAAAATTCTTAAAATCAACAGAGAACCATATTAGAACGTTTAGATGAAGATTCTACTTCTGTCAATTGGTAGGCCTCCTTATTTAAATTCTTCAAAATACAACGGACAATGTTAACAATTCTTCTGTTTTGCTGTAGAGTATGGATTATGTTCCATTGCATTGGAAAACAAGCTGTATCTTCTGGGCGGTCAGACGACAACCACAGATTGTTACGATCCAGAGCAAAATGTGTGGACTCAAAAGGCCGATATGATAGAAAGAAGGATGGAAGGCAGTGCAGTCGTCATGAATGGATGTATCTATGTAACAGGAGGCTATTCCTCATCCAGAGGGTCATACCTGCAGAACATTGAGAAATACGATCCTGAAAGTAATAAATGGGAAATTGTGGGGAATCTTCCTAGTGCTATGCGTTCCCATGGTTGTGTATGTGTATATACTGTGTATGATGAGGAAAATGTAACTTCTGTGGCTGGAACTACAAGATAAGCTACCACGTATCACAAGAATTTGCCTACAGGAAACAAAAATGTCTTTCAGTAGCTTAGCAGTGACAGGTTAGAAGATATCTAACATCACAGTTCAATTTAATTAATGTTACTAATTCACTCTGATTTACAAGTGACCCATATATTACAATTATTATGAGTCAGATTCAAAAACTGCTAAATGTTTATTGCTGCCCATGTCATCAAAGGCAATTAAGTAGTTTACAATCAATCAGCGAAACACCAATATAAAATATTAAAACAATAAATAGTTAACATTAAATTTGATTTAAAATTGACAAAGAGGGAGAGCAAGATGCACACTAAATCACTCTGGAATGATATTTCCTCAATTGGGGCCTCAAGCCAATTGGCAGAGCTAGGCCTTCAGGTTCTTTCGGAAGGCCAAAATGGTGGGTGGGGATCTCACCTTGAGGGGCATGATGTTTTCTGAGGAAAAGCTGCTATTTTTTTTTTCTGTAGCTCAGTACCTTTTTGTAGAAACAGCCTTTCTCAACCTGGTTCTTTCTAGGTGTGATGGACTACAACATCTATAATCTCTGCTCTGTGGCTGTGTGTTCTTAAAGTACATCACTCCTGGATGGCATTACTTAGGAATGACTAGTCTACCCTCCTTAACTCTATGCAATCCTGCTCAATTTCAACTAACGATACATACATTTTTTTTCTCCAAGAAACACATATGTAATTGTCCCATTCTTGAGTTATATTAAATCCTTTGAAGTTCTGATATTACAAGCTATGTGATGAAGGAGATGTGGATTGATTTATGACCTGTGATTGTATATCAATGCTAAAGGAGCACTAAAGAACAGGAAGAGGCGAAAGTCCTGTGTCTGGAGTGGGGGAAGTGGCTTTTGTTGCTTTAAATATAGATGTGAAGATATACAAGTTGTTCCCCTGTGAACATTTTGCCTTACCCTGCCTCTTAAACTTGAGAGATAAGTAGTAAGTATCTACTTGCCCCCCAATACCGCCAATTAGTTATCAAGCGAAATCTCAGCCAATGTAGATTTTACTGGTTATTTCACTGAGGTTTTCACATGCTTGTGTTATTTAGGATGAGACTTCAATAGTAGGATGGAGCCAAATTATTCTACCCTCTTTAACACCAATTTAACCTCTCCTGAGAATATAGGATTTTTTTTTCTGATATGTTATTTTAAGAGTACCAAATTCAGTTGGAAAGGCCTATTATTGGTCCAAATGGTAAGTTATTATTTATTTATTTATTTATTTATTTATTTATTAAACAAATGTATATAACTGCCCAACTCACGCAAGGGTGACTCTGGGCAGCTTACAACAATACAATCAAATCAAGCACTTGATCTACTCCATCTCCATTGGTGGTCCCCAGGCCCAGTGACACAACCGTGTTTTCAGGGTGGGGGCCAACCATGCCTTGAGGGGGAATGATGTTCTGTAACTTAGATATGGAAATCCTAAATGGTTCTATAAGAAGGGATGCTCTAGGAGAACAACATACTACTCCAAGTTGTGGTGGAACTGTGGGCTGAAATGGAGGAAACCCCCCCAAAAAAACATAGGAGGAGTTCAGAGAAGAAATATCTGAGATCAAACCCTTAGTCTATATTGCTATTTCCCAAGGAGAATCAGTCTGGTGCGATCCTTGTAATATAGATGGTCCATAATAAACTATATATCTTAGTTTTTATGTACAGTATATAAACTATATCTTCTCACAAGTGATTTTGGTTGCACTTGACAAGGTATTCTAATAAGTTAAACTATATGATTATATTTAATAAATTTGGCCATTGCATTGTAGAGTTTGAGGTATGCTTTAGGAAGGATAATACTTTCCCTATTGTTTTAGTTCTAAAAGTAGTGTACCTAGAGGTATGCCATAGTGTATAATTACAGAATGGTAGGAAAATTGAATGCGTGCCACAGAAAACTAGGGCGGTAGATGAAGTCGATTGGCTGTTTGTGAGCTCTTTAAACCTGAGGCACTGCAAAGTTTGTACTCTTAAATTATTAACAATGCAGGTAGTCCTCAACTTACAACCACAATTGACCCCAAAATTTCTATTGTTAAGTAAGATATTTATTAAGTCAGTTTTGCCACATTTTACGACTTTTCTTGCCACAGTTGTTAAGTGAATCACTGCAGTTGATAAGTTAGTAACCCGGTTAAGTCAATCTGGCTTCCCCATTGACTTTCTTGTCAAAAGGTTGAAAAAGGTGATCACATGATCTTGTGACATAGCAAATGAATAAGTTGCCAAGCATCTGAATTTTGATCACATGAGCATGGGGATGCTTCAAAGGTCATGTGAAAAATGGTCATCACTTTTTTAGTGCTGTTGTAACTTTGAACGGTCACTAAATGTACTGTTCTAAATTGAGGACTACCTATAATCCCAATATTTAATGGAAAAGTAATTCCCCAGCTATTACCTGTATATGGGGCACAACTCTACAACCGCAAAGATTATCGCCCTTTGGAATTAATTCAAACTCAGTTGTTGCATGCTATTTTGGGAATGCCTAGGGGTACTTGCAATGCAGTGGTGTGATTCAGCCGGTTCACACCAGTTTGGGTGAACCGGTTGTTAAATTACCCATCCACCCCCCACTATCAAACTGGATCCTGGGTGCTGCGCTGTGCTGCACTGCAATGGAGAAACGGGCAACGGAGTGGCCAGCGTGAGGGAAGGAGGATGCTTTCCCTCTTTCTTCTCCCTGTTCCTCCTCCTCCCCTCATGCAGGCTGCTCCGTTGCCTGTTTCTCCATTGCAGCGCAGTGCCCAGGATCCACTTTGATAGCAGGGGGAGGGGTAATTTAACAACCAGTTCGCCCAGGGTTATGTTGGCCGTCGTGGGAGGCTCGTCCTGTAGGTGTGGTGGAGCTGGAGGATGGAGATCGACCATGCTTCCCATAACAGCCAACCTGACTGGGCAAACCGGTTGTTAAATTATTTGAATCCCACCACTGCTGCAATGTTGCAGTATGATCAGGATTGGTATTGCTAGCAATGAAGACTCAGGTTTAGTTAGTGAAAATTACATACAGTACTACCTCAGACTGAAATCTCAACGATCTGGCCTTATCCCTCTGATTCTCCGAGTTGATTATATGACACGGGGCAGAAGATGGTTAGTATATGTCTACACTTACCAGCTTTTACTACTGTCGGACATTTTGAAGCAAGGAAAACTGTTCAACAGGACCTATGGGACATTGCTGTCCAGACTGGCAAGACTTATAAAAAGGTCATTAATCATTGGCAATTTAGTGAAGCTGATAATTTGTCAAACTGTCTATATTGAGTTGCTCATGCCAAACAGAGGAGGGCATGCATACTCATGTATTTTGATGTGATGCCATCAGCAGTTTACAGCAGGGGCCTCCAACCTTGTCCCCTTTAAGCCCGGAGGACTTCAACTCCCAGAATTCCTCAGCCAGCGCTGGCTGTGGAATTCTGGGAGTTGAAGTCCTCCGGGCTTAAAGGGGACAAGGTTGGAGATCCCTGGTTTACAGCAGTGATCCCCAACCTTCTTGACGCCGCGGCCCGGTACCGGCATCAACTGGGCGCCGCCATCTTTTTGACGAAAAGTGCGGCGCCAGCGCTCCGGTGAGCTTTTCGGGTAGAAATGGCTTTCTACCCGGAAAAGCTCACCGAGCGCTACGCCATCTTTTTGATGAAAAGTGCTTCGGTGAGCTTTCTACCGGAAAAGCTCACCGGAAGCACTTTTTACCAAAAAGATGGCGGCGCCAGCAACCAGCGGCCCGGTAAGACTTGTTCCGCGGACCGGTACCGGTCCGTGGACCGGCGGTTGGGGACCCCTGGTTTACAGGACCAATACACAGGCCTTCCTTTTTCAGAATGTCTTTCTCCATGTGGTCTGAAGAGATGGGATTAGTTAACCATGTCCTAATATTCTACCTATATTACAGGTAGACACATTTAGCACATGTTATGCTGATTCTTGCATATTATCTGCCTCCTTTGCTACTGGCTGATATGAAAGATGAAATTTTATACAGTTGCAACATTGCTGCCTTACTTTCTATATAAGAAGATGTTAGGAGTTCAATTTCTACTAAGGATGTTTACTTATTTGTTTTAATTTGTATTTTGTACAGTACAATACGATTTGTATTGCTCTTTGATTGTAATAAACCAAAACAAACTTTGTATGATTTATATGTTGCCATTAATCACATAATAATATATGGACAGTATACCAAAGTATTCTCGTTTTAGAATTACATTACATTTTCAGTTCTGCCTGGAAAGGTATTCTTGTTTAATACATGTAGTCCTTGATTTATGGTCACAATTGAAAGCCAAATTTATGTTAATAAGTGAGACATTTGTTAAATGAATTTTGCCTCATTTTACCAACTTTCTTCCTATATTTGTTAAGTGAATCACTTCTGTTATTAAGTTAGAAACACAGTTAAGTGAATCTGGCTTCCCCATTGAATTTGCTTGATAGAAGGTTGCAAAATGGGATCACATGACCCCAAGACACTGAAACCATCGTAAATATGAACCAGTTGCCAAACTTCCGAATTTTGTTCACATCACCCTGCTGCAAATGTTGTAAGTATGAAAATCATAAGTCACTTTTCCCAGTGACTTTGTAACTTCGAATGGTCTCAGAACGAACTAAAATACAGGACAACCTGTATTTCTCATGGGATCATCCAAGCTGAAGGATGCTATCATTTTCAGACAAATTTTTTGACAGAAAAAATATTTTTCATTGCTGTAATTATTTTTGCAGATCATATTCTCTTTTCAAAGTGATATCTACAAGGTTTGTAAGATGATTCACTTAATAAGTGCAGTGATTTGCTTAACAAAGGTGGCAAATCATAAAATGGGGCAAAACCGCAACTGCCTTACTTAGTAACAGAAATCTGGGGTTCAATTTGTGGTCATAAGGTGAAGACTACCTGAATATGATAACCTGGACCTTGAGTGCAGTTTGCAAATGAATTTGCTCTTCATTAGGGAATTCTCCAGGATCCATAAGCAGGGAATATCTACACCATGATTCATGTATAAAGTAACTGCTTCCTGCCATTACAAACAGCAACTAAGGTCTAATTTGCACCATGCATCAGAACCTTAGAAAGAACCACAAATTATTTTTAAAAACCAATAAGATCTATCAGGTAATCTATGGTGGGCCACTAAAGTGGATGGTCTAACTTTTCTATCAACCTGTAAAATGTTTAATCCTAGTTTATGATAATGGAAGTGGTTTAAAATTAATTCAAGATGGCCAGTTGTGCAGCTTTATGCCAAGACTTCAAAGGCAAAGTGCACACTTTTTCCTTCCTACCCTTCTAATGGAAAGGTTAAGCCATGCTGCATTGCACATTGCAGGGTGCATTATCTCACAAACTAGCTTCTATTTTAGAGCAGTGTGTTGGATGAACTGATCTCAGGTTATTTCTAGATCAGTGCCCAATGTGAACCCAGATAACCAGACTAAATAAAAACATGCTTCATAACTTAAGTGCATGAAGCATTTATTTAAAAGTTTCAGTAGCTGAGCTCACGCTAGATCACAATTTCCTTGACTATGATATATAGTACTAAATAAATCACAAATATCTGAACATCTATGGATATTTTCAATCATCCAGGTCATTGTTGTCCCAAAGGTGCTTTCCCAAAAGGCAACTGGACTTTGGTTTTTTTTTCTTTTCCTCTTGGACATTTTTCACTTTTCATCTAAGAAGCTTCTTCAGTTCCATAAATAAGGTCCACAAATATCTGAGTACTTACACTTGTTTATACCCCACAATGTAGGATTCACTCAGCACAGGAAGGGAAGCCAAACCTAACTAAATCACATACTGTAAAGTGTCTTATTCTGCAGCTTCTTTAGTCTTAGTGCAATAACGGAATTAACGAATTACGAGTGCAAGCCGTCCATTAGAAGAAAAAGCAAAACTAAGAGCGAATTTTTTTTCAAGAGGCAACTGGATTTTCTTTGTTTCCCCCCCCCTTGAAGATGTTTGAACTTCTCATCCAAGAAGCTTCTTCAGTTCTGAAGAACTGAACTGATGAAGCTTCTTGGATGAGAGGAGAAACGTCTTCAAGGGAGAAAAAACCCCGAAGTCCAGTTGTCTCCCACCTTTGGGACAACCGTGACCATTGGATGACTAAGAATCTCCACAGACATTAAGATACGCGAAGTTTTCCTTCTCCGAAGAAGGCCGGCCTTTGCAAAAAATCCCGCCAGCGGCGGGAAGAATTCCAACAGAATTCTTCGAGCAGGCGAATCCGGGCAGCGGAAGGTTCGAATCTGCGTTGGCTGGCTGGCTCGTCCGTGAGGGCGCCGAGTCCTCCAGAAAGGAGTAAAGGCGGAGATGAAACTCAACCCGCGTGGGTCCGGACGGGAAGGAGGTGTGGTTACTGCCGCACTGGCTGCTGGGCTGGCCGGCGAGGAAAGAGCGGCGTTAAAAGGTAAGAGCCTGAACTGCCGCCGAGGCCTGCCTCTCGAAGAATCGTCGGGGGAGGAAGCGCTCGCTTCTTCTGCTCTTGGGAGGGGCGGAAAGGTCGGTTTGGCTGCCTCACGCTCCAGTTATTACACCGTTTCCCGCCACTCCGTTTTCGCGATATACACCCATTCTATTTCGAGGCTGCGGTGTTGATTCGGTTCCCCACGTGCGTCGAGGCCGTGGCTCATGGTATTTAACGCGGAGGGCGTAGGTAATTTTCGCGCGGGCGGCACAGCTCTCCCCATCCTCGCGGTGTTAATAATATCCCATTAACGAGACAGTCAAATGGGGTCCGCGTGAGTGAGGAGGTATCGTCGTGGTAGCGATGCTAAGGGACCGCCGTCTATCGGGTTTGGCGGAAAGTCTCGGGGGGTGAGTTTGCAAAATGGGGAGTTTCCCTAAGCCTCAGTTGCATTCCTACGCTCTGTATTTGGAGGAGTTCGCCGGTTCGCTTCTCTTGCCTTGGTCGGGGCCTGTAAGTGTACAAGCAGCGGGGCGGAGGGGAGGGATACTGGAAAGGGAAGTCCCTTGGAGTTGGGGCGGTTAATAAGTTCAAATAACGAATGAATAAATAACTTTGGGGGCTACTGGGGGGTGGGGTTACGGCTCCTGGGATCCACAAATGACGCCCGATCCTCGGGCTCGCCGGGCGATCGAGCTGCGCTAATACGGAGAGCCGAAAGAGGCGGTAGAATCTCGACACTGTATCGGGCTCTACCACTTGCAGGTTGCAGGAGGCAGCGGGATCATTTGGACCGTTCCCGTGTTATTTTGAGAGTATTTCTCTCCGAGTAGGAGAAGGGAGGAATTCGTTTTCTTCCGTTTAAACTTCAGGAGATTCTCCACGGGGGAGAAAGAGACCCCCCCGCCCCCGGTTTTGAACTGTGAGAATGTAGTGCTATGTCACATGGAGCGCGTAAGGGGCAGATACAATCCCTTACTTGTAATGCACATAGTTGTAGAGAATAGTAGAGAACCAGCTTCTTTTTAGGTGCTGATTTTTCTCCCTTTTTCAATTTGGAGTAAAATGGAAATGAAACCAAGTGTGGAGGGTTTATGATAAAATGCTCAGGAGTTAGTAGCACACACTTTTTCTAATGATGATGCTAACAGTCGTTCTGTTAAATAATTTTTCTTCTGGTTACTGGAACCTTGAAATAATCTTGGCAGCTAACTGGTAGGGGAATTCTGGGAGCTGTAATCCTACATTGGAGGACAGTAAACTAGGGGGAAATTTTTCCAGACCTTTTCTGTTTGGTATGCAGGATTATTGTAACATTGAAACTTTATTAACTTTATTCAGAAACTTTATTAAAAGCAGTGTGTCACCTGCAGAATTTTCTCTGCCATCTGCTGCTTCTGTAGATCCAACTTACATTGGAAATAATTAGTAATTTGCTTCAAAACATAGGTTGGATAGCTGATTTCTGTATATGTTTTCAATTAAAACAATGATAAGGCCACACAATAATGAAAATAATAGCACAATATCATCAGATATTAGTTATTCCATTAATTCAATAGAAAAAAAATGGAAAAAAAACTGTACATGAATAGATCTGCATGTAAATTCTTTGTAGGACAACAACCCTCACTTAGGACTCATCATGAGGAGATCTGAGTAAATTTAAGATGATAGCAAGTTATTGGGCTAGGAGTGGTGAAACTCAGTTTGAAATTCATCCTTAGCCATGGAAACTTATTGGTGATTTTATCATGTAGTATTCTCTTAGCTCCTTACAAAGTAATTGGTGGGGAAGAATAAGAAGAGGAAAAACTGTTGAGTTTCTGATTGAAAGGCAAGTTATAAATCTAACAAACAATATAAGGGTGGATTAAGTAGGTAGTATTCTACAAGGTGGAAAATAAGGATGCCATTCATATGGAGTCTCCACAGCTTTAAGTGGTTTAATCAAGATCTCTTTGGGAATCAAAGCTCTGACACTGATATATAGTTCAAAACAACATGTATAGTGTTATAAAATTAAATAGGGTAACCCTAGCTTTTCAGGTTTTTTTTTTATATCTCAAAGATTTCATTATTATTGAAACAGTTGTTATTCTAAATTCTATACTGGTCTGACCAAAGTAAAGATTTGAATTAATAGTATTTTAAATTTTTAGTAATATAACTCAACAGATGCCAAAATGACATTCTGTTAATGTGGATATATTTGACATTCTGTTTCTCTATTCTGTGTCTTCCTATATCTTTAATAGTAAACATATAATTTAGCACCTGTTTTATAAACAATGATGGGCTTATTTTTAGAAAGTTACTATATCTTTTATAAATAAGGAAAGTCTGAAGCCAGCTTTGCGGTCCAAGCTTCATTATTCAAAGAGAATAATAAATATATATGATTACAAGTTATGCTGGAATGTGTTCGCTTCCCATCTCATGCAGAGTCATAGTTTATTGACTTAAGGGAGTTTATACAATATACTCAGACCATAGTTTACAAGCCGTGATGCTTAGTTTGTATGAAAACTTCACAGATTATACTTGTAAACTACCAAGAGTCCTTTAGGATTGTGACAGTCCATAAAAATGATGAATAAATTGCTGGGTGTTATGTGTAAATTATACATTGTGCAGTTGCTCCTGCTGGGTCTGTTTCATTCATTTTGAGGGCTGTCCATTCAGTATTAACTCGCTAGGTTGGAACAAGTCTTCATTTGGTTTTTCTGCCCGAAACCATTTGATCAGACACCAAGTTTTGCTCAAGGGACTTGGGAGAATGGAATAATAAGCTTCTGTATTTCTCATGGAAAAATCAATACCCCTTGAGTCTAGCTGAAATATTTGACTGGGGAAACAGTCTTTTGGAAGGAAAAAAAAAAGAACAAATTTTAATGCTGCTTAATTGGGAATAAAGCTCCTTTTTTATCAGCTTCTAGTTTTAAATTTATAAAGCTTGCAAGGTGGGATTTGAAATGGAATGGCACGATTACTAATACAAAAAAGAACAGGATGTATCACGGGTATTCATAACATGATTAGAGAAAGCAAATAAAGGAATTATAACCCAAGCATTTTTGTATAAGTTGAATTCTAAACTGCTTCGAATATAGCTACTAAAAGGTTCATTCATTCTAATTTGAATAGCATTTGGTAAGTTAAAGTTTTTAATGAATCTAAAAATAATTCATAGGTATCAGTCAATCCAAGAGATCCAGTGATTCATTATCTTTTTGCTTTCCTCCAGAAAAGTGAAAGCCCTACTTTTTGTACTGGTTAGATTAATATTGATCAGAGATGGGATAAGTTTTAGCAAAAATATGACATTCTGTTTATCTAGTTTTGTAAGGAAAACTATGCTGCTTCCATTTTTTTAAATTTGCACCACTTCTGAGCATTTTCCCTTTTAGCATGTTTTCACAAGCAAGTTCAATAGTTGCCAGCTAGTTACAGTTCTATGGTAACACTTAACAGACTTGCAAAAAGATAAATAGGCTGCAAACTTGGTTAGTCTTTGGATGAAATCCCACAGCGGCAGACTAGACTGGGAAGTTAAAAAAAAATCCCAGAAGTTGGCAATGGCAGACTTTTTACTTCTTCCAGAAAACATGGATATATCCATGTAGCAATGAGTTAAGTGAGTTAAATTCAACTTTAAATGACTTTATTTACTCCACTTTCACATTGCATCTGAATACTCAATTTGAAACTATACCTATCTTTACCTATGGTGGTGACATACACTATCAAACATGGTCATTAAGGCGACTTGTTCATGGTAGATAATGAGGTTAAGCAATCCAGAATTCTGCAGCAAGTATGTTAATACACAATTTTATCTGAGATTGTATTATGCTTGCATAATATAATCTCATGCAACATATATTGTAACTACTGTGGTATGATGGTTATGGCTCAGATTATGTCTGTGGTTCAATTACTGGGTGTGATGTGTAAATTGTACATTGTACAGTTGCTCAGCCACAGAAATTAATTGAGAGATTTGGGGCCAGTTGCTTTCTCTCAACCCAGTTTATGCCTTGGGGTTGAGTAGACAACTGTGGAGGAAGGAGTGCTGTGTAAGCTTTCTTGAACTCTTGGCAGAAAAGAAGGATATACAATGAACAAATAAATATGTACATTCACCAATTACACCTTTTTTCCCCCAGGTACAGTGTAAACTACAGGTAGTCCTTGACTTAACAATAGTTCATTTAGTGACTGTTCGAAGTTACATCAGCACCGAAAAAGTGATTTATGACCATTTTTCACACTTATGACCGTTGCAGCATTCCCCATGGTCACGTGATTTACATTCAGATCTCAGACAACTGACTCATATTTATGACGGTTGCAGTATCCCGGAGTCATGTGATCGCCTTTTGCAACCTTCCCACAGCAAAGTCAATGGGGGAACCAGATTCATTTAACAATTACGTTACTAATTATATAACTAATTGGCAATTATGTTGCTAATTTAACAACTGCAGTGATTCACTTAATGTATATGGTGAGAAGAATTGTAAAATGGGACAAACTCACTTAACAAATTTCTCACTTAGCAATATAAATTTGGGGCTCAATTGTGGTCGAACGTTGAGGACTAGCTGTATTGAGAATTGATTCCAGGATATCTTACAAATCATTGCCTCTAAAATTTGCCTGCTTGCTTTTCCAATCTTTTGGAAAATCCTGCTAATACCATTCAGTAGTCAGATCTGGACAAGAATTAGGACCTTCTCTCATAACAAATTGCTTGACACTGAGATCAGTTTGCTTCAGTACCAGACCTGCTGGATATAATTCTTCTCCACTCCCTTTTTATTATGTTACAAATCTTGATAATATTGCACTGTTTCAATACTGTAAAGTTTATAAACTGTTATTAAAGACGATTAACATTCTGTTGTTTAGATAGCTTACAATATTTTTTCTCTTTTCTATTCTAATTGCCATATCAATTATTTGTTGCAGTTTAGGATGTCAATATAATAAGCATAACATTACTTATTTATCCAATGTTGAATATAGCATTGAAGGGGAAAAAAACTACTAAAATTCACCTCAAAGAATTTGTTGTACAGGTAGTCCTCAACTTATAACCATAATTGAGCCCAACAAAAATTCTGTGGAGACATTTGTTGTGACTTTTGCCCCATTTTATGACTTTTCTTGCCAGAGTTAAGTGAATCACTGCAGTTGATAAGCTGGTAACTTGGTTATTAAGTGAATCTGGCTTCCCCACTTTGCTCGTCAGAAGGTTGCAAAAGTTGATCACATGACCCCAGGGCATAGCTAAGGTCATAAATGTGAATCATTTGCCAAGCATCTGAATTTTGATCACATGATCATGGGGATGCTGCAAAGATTGTAACTATGAAAAATGGTCATAATTCACTTTCAGTTTCGTCGTAACTTTGAACATTCACTAAACGAAATGTTATAAGTCAAGGACTACCTGTGCAATAGAGATTTTGATCTTAAATTAATTGTTTAATATTAAAGTTTCCATTGTATGTTCTCTGTTGCTATATATACATGTGAATGAAAAAATATATAAACAAGCAAATTTAACAACGGTTAAAATACTAAAAAGTAGAAAAAAAGAAATGAAAAACCTATTGGGTTTCTGGCTCTTACTTTTAATACATCTAATTTGCAATATTTATAGACATTTAGGCCACCCTAGAAGTCATATTAACAAATGATTATATTTGTCATGCGGCACATTTTTTACCAGTGGGTTCATACTTTCCCGGGTCAGCAAATTGATTATTCCTGTGTGACAGTATCTAATTTTATATACTATTCTCATTTTTAGTTTCACTTTAATTATTCTCTTTAATGTGACTGGTTTGAGCAATGCAGATGTACTGAAAAATATCTTTCTAAAAGATTAAAGATATACTTTAAAAAGTGGGGTCTTAATGGCTTGAATGTGCAGTGTTTCTAAATATTGCTTTAATTGCAGGAAGTGAAAATGGCTGAAAACGGAGATAGTGAAAATATGTCTGATTTGGAAAAGAAGGTTTGTCAACAGATTGAGGTATGAATACTTCTGGTATGCATATTAAGATAATGTGCAAATGTAAGGCTTTGGATAATAGGGCATATAATCCAATATATCTGAAATATATGAGACTGGGGCAGATTGTTCTACACTACAGCTAAAGTACTATAAAGGCTACCCTATAGTAAAATTGTAAACATATGCACTGATTGACCCAGAGGTGACTATCTATTGGATACAATCTCAAATCAGAATTTTACATTTTAAAAAATTGGAATTGATAATATAGCTCAGTTTGTTATCCATACTTTTTACCATGTTTAAGTCTTCTAGTAGTGCTTTATAACAGCAGTCCCCAACCTTGGGGGGAGGGGGGAAGAGGGGAACTTGCCCACACAAGTGGTGGTGCGTACATGCGTTGGCCCGCTGCTCGCATGAGTCAAGCTGCGCTGCACGTGTGCATGCCAGCCCACCACTTACGCAGCCCATTTCCAAACTGGCCACAGCCTGGTAGTGGACCATGGTCCCGGGGGTTGGGGACCCCTGCTTTATAATATAAAACAATCATTAGGATAACTACTTCAGTGACACTGTTTACATTTTAAGAAGAACAGGAATCTTTAAACTAGTACCAGTAGTCCAAACATACTGACTGCAATTGAGACTGGCTGAATGGTATGATTGTTAAGTGAAACATTACACGACTGCACCTACTTATGACATCAGTTCTGGCAGTGGTCTTTACTCGAATCACTGTGGGCTGTTAAGTGTGATGTCATATAACAGCGACTTTCTACTTCCTGCTGGCTTCCCCATTGATTGTGCTTGTTAGATGCCGGCAGTGACAGGCCTAAATGGCGGTCACATTACCACAGGAGACAGTGACCATCGTAAATGCTTGCCAGTAGTTCAGTGCCTGAATCATGATCTTGGGGATGCTATGATAATTACACTTTTGTGGACAGCTCATAAGTCTCCTTTTTCAGTGCCATTGTAACTTTAAATGAGTTGTTAGTAAGTGAGGACCAACTGGTACAGGCAAAAGATGCAATAAAAGCTTTTTGCAGAAAGGGAACTAGAACTGGATAACTGCTAAATGAAGCAATAGAGTATCATATTTTGGTTTCTGATGTTTGTATTATTCTTATTTATTTCACAGTACTACTTTGGTGACCACAATTTACCCCGGGACAAGTTTCTTCAAGAGAAGATGAAAACAGATGATGGCTGGGTGACTTTAGAAACAATAATCAAATTCAATAGGTAATATTAATAGTGGGCTCATAGTTTCGTAATGAAAAGAAGAGCTGCTCCTATTTTATAGTAAACCTGTGTCCTAGGTTAGACTTGATTTTAAATCTCTGAAAAATAGCACTTTTCATTGTGTCAGCTTGATTATTTACTGATTCATGTTTATTAATTGCCATAATAATGAAAATGGGAGTTTTTAATGTGTGTGTGTGTTGTTCTGCAGCATAATTTGAAATATCTGGCCATGTATCTCCTGTGCCTTTTCTCCTTAAAAACAGTTATACCCACAGAGGGGAGTACTTGTTAAAGCACAAGTAGAGTTTTGTTCTGGCTTTTTTTTTTTTTGCATATAGATGAATAGCTTTTCCCCCTGCATGGAATGAGGACATTTATTAAGAATTCTATTTCAACACAGTTGAAAAAAAGTCTACATTTGATATATTTCTCATATTTCTACACTCATAAGTACAGAAGCTTGACTTTTTAAATCTCAAAAGTTGTATGCAATTCCATTGCTTCACATAAAAGTGTAGGCTTTTATTTCTGTGCTTTTGATACTAAAAAAGCCTATTTAAGGAAACTTATGAAGGGAACAGGGGGCCTTCTGGAACAATTTAAAGTAGGATGCAGAAGGCTGCTCTTGGAGAAGTGAATGGTTTAATTCTGGGAAAGTTGGTGGTAATAGAAAAAAGGCATGTCAGTCCACGTATTTCTTTAAACTGGATTTTTCTTGTCTATCAAATATTCTAGGCTGAGCCCCCCTTTCCCCCTTAGGTTTGTCACCTCTGAGGCTAGGTTGTGCAGGAGCTAGTAGAGAAAAATAATTAGGGATTGAGAATTCACCCAACATCCATGTCTCCTGCACAAAAGATAATATCAAATTTGTACAGATATCCTAAAAAGTCTGGGTCTGCTTGTTTTGGAGTCCACTCAGCTATGTTCCAAGAAATGACAGATCATTAGTAGGATATACAGGTAGTTCTCAACTTAGGACCACAATTGTGCCCAAAATTTACGTTGCTAAGTGAGACATTTGTTAAGTGAGTTTTGCCCCATTTTACGACCTTTCTTGCCATGGTTGTTAAGTGAATCACTGCAGTTAAGTTAGTAAAATGGTTGTTAAGTGAATCTGGCTTCCCCATTGACTTTGCTTGTCAGAAGGTTGTAAAAGGGGATCACATGATCCCAGGACAAGGCAAAGGTCATGAGTCAGCCGCCAAGGGTCTGAATTTTGATCACATGACCCTGGGGATGCTGCAACGGTCATAAGTGTGAAGAATGGTCGAAAGTCACTTTTCTCAGTGATGTAATTTTGAATGGTTACTAAATGAACTGTTGTTAGTTGAGGACTAACAGTTGTACTTGTCAGTTTGCTGGTTCTCTTAGAGTGCTGTTTCTGGATAAGTGCTCAGATGAAACAACACTTGGGATGAGTAGATTGTGGTCTGAGGAAGAAGATGGAGAGCAGACCTGATGCCAGTTAATTGGCCAGTCTCCTGAATCTGGGTTAATTCTCATGAGGGACATTTCATGAGTAGAACAAGTAAATCCAGACTGGGGATGAGAATCAGTAGGTTGAACATGTTCAGGGGCTGCTTTGAAAGGGATTCATTTGTAAAGAGGAATAACAAGTTGTGGATGGGGCATTCATTAGATGAATAGAATCACTCTTTAAAGTTCATTTGTGAGGAAATACCACCTGTGGGGTGAACATCTGGAGAGTTACATAAAGAGGTGGTGTCCCATCAGTCAGCTTGGTGTTCCTTTCACCTGTTTGGATGAATTTTGGGCTGCAGCATTGTCTTTGTTTGTTTTGTGGCAGTGTTACCTACTCGGAAAATGAACTTGTCAGCTTTTCAACAGGAGGACAGCTAGAGCAGTGGTTGCCAACCGGTGGGCCGTGGCCCATTGGTGAGCCGTGAGAAAATTTTGGTGGGCCGCAGAGAAATCTCACCCCCAGAGCAACCCCTCAAAGCAATTAATCCAGGCTGCGCAGAAACACAAGGCTGCTCAGCCCACATGGCCCGCTGGAACCCTCCCTGCCCACTCACTCCTTACCCAGCAAACTTGTCTGCTAAGTTGCTATTTTTCCTTTTTCCGACCATCATCTGTTCTGCTGTGCCGGGAGATTTAGATTAGCTAGGAAGCAGGAAACAGTTGGATTTCTTGCTTTGTAGCTAAGCACAGCCGAACCTCCCTTAGGACTGAAGGTTTGCTTGCAAGCAAATTCAGTGCAGACTCACGGCAAGCAAATTTGAGAGACTGAGCTAGCTGATGGCAGATAGATAGATCTCTGAATGAATCTGTGATTCTGTGAGCAACTCAATCTGTCTGCCTGCTTTGCTTGATTTTGGGTAAAAGTTGCTCTTTTTTTATGAAAAATTCAATATTTATATAAATACATTTACATACAAGCCATGCCCAGCCAGTCCCACAACCACCAAGCCACACCCGCAAATTAGGCTACGCCCGCAGAGCCAGTTAGTGGTCCCTGGGATCTAAATGGTGGTCCCTGAGGTCCAAAAGGTTGGCGACCCCTGAGCTAGAAGATAGTAAAGTATTAAGAGACTCAGTTGCAGCAGTCTCTGAGGGAAGCATTGATTTAAGTGGTTCAGGTTTGCATGTGGTGGTTTCCTGGTCTTCTGTAGGGAGGGTGCCAAATAACTGGCCTAGTTCTTCCTCATCTTCCGTAGGGTAGGGTCAGCTGATGTCTGTATCTTCGCTTCAATTAAATCAAGGGCATTTATGCCTCCTATGCTTATCTGGACCTGACCTTGAAGTTGGTGGAACATTCTGCTGTATAGGTGGTTGCTGGCTGATGTTTTGAGCTCTGGAGCTTATACTATCCTCTCGTGGGAGCTTGGCTCTCTTCCCAGAGTTTACCAGAGGCTGTATACTGCTATTGTAAAAGACACATGCAGATGTGATTTGAAAACCCTCTGAGAAATGTTTACCTTTAAAAATCATTGAAGGGAGTGAGAAATGGTTAAAAATCAATATTATTCTTTCAGGACCTTGCCACCTGAGAAGCTTTTTGTAAGATTGCTGGAATATACTGCTGAAAAAGTTGTGTGAGGGAATGTAGTACTACTATTCTATTTTTTCACCTACCCTCGTTGAGAAGATTAATTGCAGGGATTGCACACATTTCATTTAAAAGTCAGAAGATGTGTGACTGTCAGAAGACACTTGACTGAGGCAACAAAAATAATATAATAAAAATAACATCTTTCTCTTCCGTTTTGTAGGCTAAATCGCCTTACGAAAGACTTTGATGTAATAGTCGGGGCACTAAAGAAATCAAAGACTGAACTTATGGAAGTTAGTGAAGACAGGACTAAAATCCGAAGATCTCCAGATAAACCGCTGCCTGAAGTTACCGAACAATATAAGAATGCAGTTAAAAGCAGATCTGTATACATTGTAAGTGGAATGGTGGTATTAGAATATTGTGAATTTCAGGTTTGATATGATTGAATCTGCCTTTTCAGGATTTACTATTTAATGGCTCCAAGAAGGATTCTGAATTCTACTTAGTTGATGTGTAGTGAAGCCCTTTATAAATTGAGAATAAACTTTTTGCTTTTTCAGTAACTCGTATGATTCCTGATAATTTGCTTGTTATTACAAAGCAGTCCTATTTTCAGCAAAGAATGTACTGTGTTTTGATCTCAGATTCTCAAGAATTCTGTTTACCATTACTACAGTCAGAATAATCTAAAATCAGTCTGAAAAGAAATTCTTATTTTTCTGGGCTTCTCTATTATATATTAGAAGAACGATTCAAATTGTTTAGCTTGATGTATGCATATTTAGATACATACCTATCATGTTGTTTCTTGCAGGTAAGTATGTAAAGTAGAGAAGGAGTGAGGACTTTATGGCATAATGTAAGAAAAGGAAATACAGCTAAATTTATTTTTTACTGACTGTTATTCACTGTATCTCTCTCTATACCTTTCTGTTGTAACATATCTTTTCTTTTCATACACTGCTTTATATATTGACTTTTGCTCTTTAAATCTCATCTTGCTTTTTTTGAGGATTTCATCAATTCTAATCATTCTTTCTTAGTTTCCCCCTTCCTCATGACCCCTTCCTATTTCATCTGCTTGTTTGGTTGGATTTTGATCTTCTTTCATTTTCTCCAGCTGAACAAAGTACCTCAAACTATTTTTGTATTTATTCTGCATTCATTCATCCACCATTCATTTTTGACTTTATCTCTTCCTGTTTGACCACACACATTTATTAAGCACTCCATTTCTCCCATATGTTTCTCTTACCATAACCAACTCTCATCCCCCTCTTAAGAAAGTGGCAAGAAGCATGTTATTACAAATAATCATTTTCACGTGACATAGGTGCCATAGTACCCTTTTCCATCGTTTGCGTGACTTAAAGTTTTTCAGCCCATTTCCCCATCTTTAAGAAAGTTGCACCTTCTAGTACAGCGGCCCCCAACCTTTTGGGTACCAGGGACCCATTCGGCGGACAGAGGTTTTTCTGTGAACTGGTGAGGGTGTAGTTTTACTTGCTGCCTGCATTGAGCGGATAGGGCTTCGCTTCTTTGCGCGGAGCGGTTTCTGACATGCCACGGCCTGGTGCTAATCCACCTACCTGGGGTTGGGGATCCCTGTTCTAGTAAGGTATGTACAATAGGTTTTTGGTCTAACTTGCAGCCCCTCCATTTTCCCTACCAAGCAGACCTCTCTTGGTCTTCAGTATACAGTATTTACTATTGTTGTTGAAAGTATTATTTTTCTAAGCTGTGAGTTTTATTTAAATCTGAAGCCTTTGCTGTAAGTTGTATGGTTTCTGCTCTGTGTTAATTATTTACACACCAACTCAGTAATTGATTATGGAGGAACAAACCTCATTAAAAGCACTTACTTGCTTCCCTATAATAATGGAACTATTTTTTTTCTTGCACTGCACAGGTCTGTACAATACTGGACTTGAATATGAGAATTATTTAAACTTTTATTTTTCAGAAAGGTTTTCCGTTAGATGCAACTTTAGATGATATCATAGGATGGCTGGATCATAAAGGCAAAGTAGAAAGCGTTCAGATGAGAAGAACACTTCAGAAAACATTTAAGGTAAGAACCTTCAAACCAAAATCTGTTAACTCTAAATTTCCTAAGGCTGTATCGGATCCCAAGATGAGATTCCATTCTACTTTTCCTTAATCCAGGGATCCATCTTTGCTGTATTTGACACTGTTGAATCTGCCAAGGAATTTGTTGGGACGCCAGACCAAAGATACAAGGACACAGAGCTGATTGTGCTCTTTAAGTAAGTATTGTTTCAGTTCTGCATTTGGATTTTGACATGAGCTTCATGCAGGTCTTTGGATGGGTGGCCTACTTTTTGTCTTCAAGACGTGTTTTTAAAATCATGCTATTTTTCTTATTTTACAGTGTTATTGCATGGGATTTACACATTTTTTCTTCCCACGATTAGAGTTTTTTCCTTGCATTAGAAGAAGACTCGGGGACATTGATTCTATGGCGTTACAAGCATTTTCTGCTTATTTATTTTGTTTATGTATTTTAGAAAATATGTGTTGCCACCTTACTTGCCCATGGCAACTCAAGGAGGCTTACACAAATATAAAAGCATCATATAAAAATAAAAAAAAGAAAATAATAAAACAATAAAAGATATTAAATTAATAAAATAATAGCCCCCATCTCTATCCTGGTGACAGCACCTATTTATTCAAGCCATTTAATGGGCTCCATCCTGCTCTGAGTTCCCCAGGCCCGCTGGCAGAACCATGTCTTTAGCGCCTTCCAGAAGAGTATTAGAGTGGGGGCCATGCTTATAAGAACAACATTGTAGACCCCCCCCCCTTTAAAAAAATAGAAAATCAGGTGGAAGAGAAAAATGAATATACTTGGCCCAAGTTCCAAGAATTTGCATTTAGACAAAGTTTTAAAGAAGGAAATAGTTTTGACCTGACGATATAAAGAGGAGGATCTTGATTTTGGGGAAGAGGATTTAGGGGGTGCAATGGGTGCCATACTGCAAAGCTTAAAGAACATATTTTGTCTCTGAACCTCCTTTCTTTCCACCAAGTATACATAAAAATGTATGTTGCTATATTACACGAGAGTATGCTAGTAAACAGAGTCCATCAGTTTATACAGTGGGGTTGGCCAACTTTTCTTCTTTTGACGATTCTTTTCTCTTGAAGAATCTGTAAATAGACATGGATGGGGATATCTATTTTTTTCCTCAACCTTTCTTTCTTTTGGACCTCCTTATCTCTAACTTGAATTATCTTAAAAGGAGAAGATCTAAACTGAGAGGCTTTGAATTATTTGAGGTCATATAATCTCTCCAGTTTCATTTCAGATATTATTTTTCTATTTTTTAATCTTTATAGTAGATTCACGGCATGTGGGGGTGGGGGGGTCTTGAATGAACAAGTTCCTCCGGGTCAGAATCTTTTACTGAACAAGGATTTATTGAGTTAAATGTCTAGGGAGATTCTCAGTCATCCAGGTCCTGGTTGTCCCAAAGATGCTTTTTTTCAAGAGGCAACTGGACTTTCTGGTTTTTCTTTGACGACGTTTCGCTTCTCATCCAAGGAGCTCAGCTGAAGAAGCTTCTTGGATGAGAAGCGAAAGTCTTCAAAGAAAAACCAGAAAGTCCAGTTGCCTCTTGAAAAAGCACCTTTGGGATTTATTGGGGACTTTCTTATTTGATTTGCAGGTTAAAGTCAGACTTCAGTAGCAATTGGCACTGGTTATCAGCTAAGCTAAGATTGAGTATTAATGCTGATTAACGTTTTCAAATTGTGGCCTGAAGTTTTGATAGTACTTTAGTACTTTTCAGTAGTAACCCCAAATGCATATGCCTAACTGGATTATTTTCTATGCAGGGAAGATTATTTTGCCAAAAAGAATGACGAGAAGAAAAGGAATAAACTGGAAGCAAAAGCAAAGGCTAAACTGTAAGTTGCAATGTCAACTGTGAAACGAACTCTCAAGCTTTTGTGCCGGAGTTTTGTTATCTGACTTTTCCTTCTTTTTATAACAGGGAGAAGGAAGAGAAACAGAAACATGCAGAAGAAGCAGAAATGGTACATTCCCTTTGATTTCACTGACTATATAGTCCATTCTGGTGGTGGCTACATTTTTCCATGCTTCAGTGGTAAAATAAAGAGGAAATTGCTTAGACTAACCTCGATCTGATTTCCTGAAACTAAGGCAAATGGAAAAAAATCAGCTGGATACTTCAAATCAACAGCCTTTAATGGTTATGTGTTTACTCCTTACTGATACCAGGCTCAGTTCTAAAACGTGTACCCTGGAGGAGGTACCCAGTGCAATTCTCCAACAAAGTGAACCTCCTTGATAGATGTGAACCATGACAAATATTTTCTTTTAGAAATAGGCCTATAAAAGCTTTTTACTGGGCTTATGATGTATCTAAGTATATGAAAGAAGGCCCGTGTTTGTGGCTCACCCATTCTGTGGAAAAGGCTGTCCTGACAAAGGCAACCAAATCTCTTGCAAAGGCTCATAGAATGTATGTAGGTATATGAATAAGACTGTCTTTCCCCAATGAGCACCCAGAAACAGTTGAGCTACATTGTCCATTCTGTATAACAAGTATGTTGCATAAAACACTAATGAACGTTTGCTATAATTTATCTGAAAAATGCCAGGTTTCTGAAGGCTGAAGACAACCATTTACTTCTTCAAATTTGAAAGAGACTTAATGCAGAAAACTCTTATTTCCCAAGAACTACTGAACTGCAAAACATGTTCATTTTCATTTGTACCTTATTGCGCCTTTGAGTAATAGCCATACCTTATGCTAAACAAAACCACCAGTTCTGCTCCCACACTGCCAAAATCTTAGAATATAAGATGATGATGTAAAATATTTTTTCCAGTCTTTTAGAGCAATGGTTCCCAAGATTGTCTTCAAATGTTGTGGGTCTTCAATTCGTATTATCAAAGATGATCATTGGGATTCTATTCTAACAGTTGGGAGATCCAAGGTTAAGAACCAAACCTTCAGACAGAGGAATGTTTCATATAACTATTAAATGAGCCATGGTGGCACAGTGGTTAGAATGCAGCACTGCAAGCTACTTCTGTTGACTGTCAGCTGCCTACAAGTTGGCAGTTCGAATTTCACCAGGTTCAAGCCTTCCCTTCCATCTTTCCAAGGCCGGTAAAATGAGGAGCCAGATTGTTGGGAGCAATATGCTGACGCTGTAAACCGCTTAAGGCTGTAAAGCACTGAAGCGGTACATCAGTCTAAGTGCTACTGCTAGCTAAATCTTCATGGGATGAATCCAGTGTTATTTCAATGGATCTACTGCATACAGTATTTTGTTTTCATTATCAAGCAAGGATGAAGCGCCTCACCTAGAGAAAGTAGCTATGTTGAATATGCAATGTGAATATTCATAAAAATGGGCAGTGTGAATATCCATAAAAACACTGTAAAACAAACCAGGGTTGTTCCTACTATCTTCTATGGGATTTGGAATGTGGAATATCTGGAGAAATGAACCAGCTCTTTGAGAATATACTTACTTCTACACACCTCCAGACCACTTTCCCAGTAGGTAGGACAGTAGGTTCCCTAGGATTCATCTCACTTGGTAGAGAACCTTGTATCAAATTTAGATACCACTCATCTCACTATCCAAACAGGCAGTTTATAGATACGATAAAACCATGTAAAGGAAATACAGTTTAATTTTTTTTTAAAAGATCTGAAAAATAAGAGCAAAATTAAAAAAGACAATTTAAAAACAGCGAGAGCAGCCTCAAGCCACCAGCCAACCCCAGGGTTGTGTGCCTCTCTTCGATCCTCATGCCATTTGGCAAAGCCGGGTTTTCACGTTCTTCCAGACAGCTGAAATAGTGGGAGCCAACTTTACTTCCGAGGGCAAGATATTCTATAGGATGAGAACAACCACCGAGAAGGCTTTTTTGCCTAGATCCCATCAATCGGCATTCTTTTAACAAAAGGGGTCTGTAACAACACTCGCTGCCTGACCGGGTGGGACAAGTCAGTGTGACTGGGACAAGATGGTTCCTCGGGGTATACTTTTATTGGATACATCTTTATTTATTAAACTAGAAAGGTCTGAGGGCACTCTTTTTACTCAAGTCCAGTAAATCATGTAGGACATAAAGTATCTTACACATTCTTTCCTCTTTTTGTATTCAAAAGAAATATCTGGCAGAGAAACAGGGATGCCTGCTGAAGTTTTTTGGTGACTTGGAAGATCATACTTGTCGAGAAGACCTCCATGCTGTTTTTTCAAATCATGGTGAAATCAAGTGGATAGACTTTGTCAGGGGTGCAAAAGAGGTCAGAAGGGTTACTCTGATATTTCTAAATGATAAAATGTTAAGCAAATAGATGGCACACTGTTTTGGGGGCTAAATATGCATAATTTGAAGCACTGATTTTACTATTCTTGTTCATCTGCCTTAAATTTACTGGTAAAAAAGTGTTAATGGCAAAAATCTTAATGGAAAAAACTATTCACTGGGGAAGTAATTCCTAGTAATACTACAGTACACAAATGAGGTTCCTGCTTGCTAAACAACGATGGCCTTGTAAATTCTAGATCCTAGATAAGTTGCTCACTGCAACAATTTGTTCCCTGCCAGTATATTCCTTGATGCTTAATTATTTCTTGTAGTCAGAGGAGCAAGTGTCTCAAGGACAAGGGAGAAATGTTCAGATTGTATGTTGCTTTCTGCAGCTTCTGCTTTCAGCATTTGTCAAAGAATATCCTAAGACAGTCATCTGTCCCCCAAATGAGTTATATACATATTCAGTTCCGTTGAGTAACATGAAGCTTATAGAAGGCTTAATTCACAATCACTTTTGCTTCAAGCTGTAAATCTCTAGGAAGATGCTATTTTCTGGCTGATGGTTGGAAGCAGCCAAATAGGGGTTCAGAACTATCCTATTGCCTGGGAAATTGTCCATTGCAAATGTCCCATTGTGAGGACGAAAATGGCTGGATGGTGCCTGCAGTGATTCAAATTATATTTCTGTATACAGGGTATCATCCTGTTCAAGAGCAGTGCTAAAGGTGCGCTGGATAAAGCCAAAGAAGCAAATAATGGGAAATTACAATTGCGAGAGAAAGATGTCACGTGGGAAGTGCTTGAAGGAGATGTGGCCAAAGAAGCACTGAAGAAAATCATGGAGAGCCAACAGGAGCTGTTAAACAAAAAAAGAGGAAAAGGTGATTTGTTCCTTTAAGGCATTTACTTATCATTTAATCTTTCCTGGAAGTTAAAATTGTTGAAATGGACTGTTCTCTTCTGAGAGGAGTTCTAATCTAGTGATCCCATCTTTGTGTGTTAGAAAGAAGGCTCGGTTTGTCTTCAGTGGCTCTGGAAAGGGCCAGATTTATACGCATGCCGGACAATCCCCAAGAGCTGCCTGTCCACAGTGGTGGCAAGGAAAGGAAGGAGAGTCCTAGAAGACCAACTGTTATTGGGCTGAGGGAAAAATGGGGGAAATGCTCTGTAGCCCAGCCAAAGGCCTTGCTTTTGAGTAGCCTGGCTCTGTGGCACGGAAGGAGGTAATCCTTGACCAGCAAGCCAATTTTTTTAAAATGCTAAATCAAGACATTAAAAAGCCTCTGGTTGGCGTTTGGTTTTAAATACCTCTTCCCTTTAAAAACAGATAAACATTTCAGATAATAGCCTTCTGGTGATATCATCACTTAGCCCTCAAGAGTATATCTATTTTCTGGCCAAAAGATTGCCCATCTCTGCATTAGAGTTTAGAAAAGTGAGGGAATGCATGCCAGGGCAAGTTTGCACACTTCGAATCCTGAAACTGGTTCAGAATTGTATGGGAATTTCTTGATCTCTCTTTGTAACCAAATGGGAAAACTAACGCAGGCACTCTAAGTAAACACTAAAGTTGAATTACATCTACTCCCTCCCTTTGAAGACAGAGAATTCTGTATTTTATCTTTTTGATTTTTTTTTCCAGGAAGATTTTTCTGGTGTTCTATCTTTTTTCACTATGATTAAAAGGTCTTTTTGTCCCCATAGAATTTTTCTTTGTCAAGCCTCTTTTTCTCAATAAACTATCCTAACATCTTTTTTAAAAAATGATTTTCGGAGCCTTCTTTTGCTTTTGCTTTTAAAAAGAGGCTATCAGATTTTTCTTTCTTTGTACTTCTTATACTGCCAAGAAGAATGATTCTGTCGGGCAAATTTGTAAAGATCCAAACATCGCATTCAAAATCGGGATACAATGACATTAGTGCCTTAATTCTTCCTGACAGGGCCTGTTCTGTAGAGTAGCTATTTGAAGGAATTAACCTCTGGCTGAAAAACAGGACCTATGCTCAAGACCTTCCCAGGTTTCATAGTCTTGACTTATAAAAATAATACAGGCAGGATACAAACAAACCAATAAATCTTCCCAGGTTTTTACTAAAATACTGCACTTATGTGATTTAGCCTATTGGAAAATTTTAAAAAAAATCTTTATAAAGGACCACCGGAGAACAACAACAAAAAAATATGGAGACAACTTTTATATTTCCAAAAAGCTTTTTCCTTAGACTGAAGGTTATTAGTCTCTTGCATTATTTAATTAAATAGGAATTATCAAGAATAACACCAAGCTGCTAGATAGAGTTTAAGCATTTGCATAAAATAGCTGCTTCAGCTGAGTTTTTCTTTTATTTATTTAGGGTATGACATAACATACAAGGAGTAGTAATATAAATTAACATTTCAACTATTGTTGAAATAGTTATTAATATTATCAAAGCCTGGCACCTTTTTTGTGGGGTCATTTATATGTCTTCCCATAACTGGGTGTTCAATGACCCATTTGGCTTTCCATTGGATTTTCTTTTGATTCAAGTACAATAAAACTAATTTGCTGCCCATCTAGTTGCTCCTGCTAATTTGAATCGAGATGTGGTGCCTATCCTTTGATCTTGTCTGCCCTCCAGTTTTTGCTAACAATTAAACCTTTTCTGATATACTTTTAAGGATGTGCATTAGAGCCATTCACAAAAAAGGCTTAGATAGCAAACTGGAATTTTTCCTCTCCCTTTTCAGGATGTTACTGAATTGCTCTAAAGCTGTTTCTAATTAAGGTCTTGCAAGATTTAGTGCATTCTCCATTATCGATGCTCTTTCAGACTTTTGATGGAACAAATTTTAGTGCTATGGAACTTCCAGTGGGATTAAGACTTTTTTTCCTGCCAATATATTATAGGCATGAATGAAAGCTTCAGTGTAGAACATCAAATTCTTGGTAATATCCTCATGCAGGAAAGAACTGTAGGATTTCTTTCACAAACTAGATTACTAGGAGAGTTAAATTCACATTTTTTTAAAAAAAGAGCAGCCTAGCCCACACCTGATTCCTTATGGTACTACAGGGAAAAAAATGGATTTGTGGCTTGCCACTAATTCTGCCACTGGTGACCCATATCTGCATTCTCATATATTGTATTCTCCATTCATTGAAAATTGGTCGATTCTTTACCTACAAAAGCTTTTTCATTACAGAGACATCACTTGGGTTTGTGAATCTGTTTGGATTTGTTCAAGTTGTACATTTTCATTTTTAAAGGTTCCTTCCATTTTCAGATACATTGTTGATGTGAGCATGTTCTTCAGTTGACCCAACAAAGATGTTGGAACAATTTTTATTTACATCTAGCCCTCAGGATTTTTTATATTAAAATGTGACTGTAACCACTTCTCTCTTTGTAGCTTCTAGAAAAGTCTTGTTACCAATCCATGATAGCAATCAAACACACTTGATTGAAATATAAACAACTATTTCCACACATCACCGAGAAAGTGGGGTTTTCCTATAAAACCCCTTCCATAAATCTCAGAATTGTTTAGTGGTTTCAAGAAAAGGAAAAACAAGCCTCTCACATCAACATGTCCACTAAATTGCCATAGTCCTGCTTCCCCACAGCCATTTTTTTTTAGAGAATAAAGTAAATCTGAATCGACTAATGTCTGATATTGGTAATCTTAATAGCTCTACATTGTTCAGATGATATTAGATCTCAAAAATTATCCAGCCACTAATGATCAAGGCATAAGTTTCTTTCTAACAGAATAGCCTTGCTGGTGCAAAGACTAATCTTTCCAGGACGTTTCAAAAGCTCTACCAGCAAATGTCAAGCGTTTTCAAAACCATTTTGTTTGGTAGAATGCCTAGAGAAGGATATACATTGGAGCAGACTTCGTTCATTCTAAAATTACTTCTTCATTGATAATCCCAGTATCTTGCTAATAGAGCCCTGCATTTCACCAGCTGGAGCAATTAGAAATACCCAAATCTTTAGAGGAAAAATTCCGTAACTCTAACCCATGCCAGATAGTGCATGGTCTACATTGCCATAACATAGAAAAACATGTTTAATACCTTCTTAATAATGTATTGCTATCAGAGCAGCAGTTATCTCAGTAGTTAAATGAACTGGTTATTAGAAGAGTCATTGTATTCACTAGGTATTGTACACTAGATAAGAGCTTCCATGCTTGGATAATGCACAGAAGGAATGCCCTGAACAAATGGGAGGCGACCAATTTGGGTTATCCATATACCAGATCATCTACGGTAATAAGCTGTAGTTCACAGAAAGCATCGGTGTTCCTTTATTATTCATGTATAATTGGAAAAGAAATCACTAAATCCTCTTTCCATGGTGCACTGTGAGCATTCCTTTTGATATAAGAGAAGACTAATAAGGGACTACTCTTTAAATTCAGCTAACTGGCCATGTTGGCTGGGAATTATGGAAACAGTAGTTCTACCTACTGTCCAAATTGAGAAGGGCTATTTTATATGATTGCCTTCCCTCTTAGAGATGTCCAAGAATAAATTCCTTAAAAGTGTGATGATCTTAATTCTGTACATATCCTTTTTCGCCAGGACGCAAAGGCAAAGGTAAAGGTGGCAAGGGAGCACAAGACACACAAGACAAAAATGTGAAATTCCAAGGCAAGAAAACAAAATTTGAAAGTGAAGATGAAGAGGAGGGTGAAGATGCAAATATCACAGGTGATTTTATCTTTGTGGAACAAGATACAAAAATGTACTGGCACTATGGTGGTGTGCTGAAAAGTCGCTATTAAGTTATTGTCGAAGTTTCTGTGTTAATCTTTGTTAGCTATTTGTAACTCTGCTCCCCAAAACAGAATTGTGTAGGCTATTGGAAACTTGCCAGCTAAAACTGTTTGTAGTATTCAGGACCATTATTTTAGGTCTGCAGCATTCTTTTTGGAGTTTACACATTTTGCAGAAATGATGAATCAGAATGGAAAGCCGAGTTTCACATCCATGGATAGATTCACCATGCATAGTATGAGATTGGTGTATCTATTCCTTAAGTCAGGGGTCCCCAACCTTTTTTATGCCGCGGCCCGGTACCGGCATCAGCTGGGCTCCGCGGCCCGGTACCGGCATCAACTGGGCGCCGCCATCTTTTTTTGACGAAAAAGTGCTTCCGGTGACCTCACCGGAAGCACTTTTTCATCAAAAAAGATGGTGGCGCCAGCGCTTCCTGTAAGCTTTTTCGGGTAGAAATGGCTTTCTACCCGGAAAAGCTCACGAAGCGCTGGCGCCGCCATCTTTTGATGAAAAAGTGCTTCCGGTGAGCTTTCTACCCGGAAAAACTCACTGGAAGCACTTTTTTATCAAAAAAAGATGGCGGCACCCAGCAACCAGCGGCCCGGTAAGACTTGTTCCGCGGACCGGTACCGGTCCTCGGACCGGTGGTTGGGGACCTCTGCCTTAAGTGGTTCTCTCAAATTTGTTAATGTAGGCAGTTTTATAATCTGTTCTGAGGAAGAGACTAAATTAAATGACTATGGCATCATTTAATATAATATCAATCAGCTTGATATTACTTGACTTACTACTGTAGGTCTGATTGTGATTGTTGTGGCCCACCATGACTGAAATCTCAATTTTACAGGGTCAGCAAGTCCCAAGAAAAGATCACTTGAAGAAGACAAGCAAGAAGAGCCAGCTGCCAAACAGCTAAAAACAGAAAATGGTGCTGGAATTCAGTTGTAATACTTCAAAAACCAATTTAATTTTTATTGTTTCAATACATTTAAGTCATTCCTCCATCCATCTTTTTGTTTTCACAAGAGAATCTGATAAAATCTACATTGATGTCTACCTGTAAGACAAAGAAGAAAATTACCTTTTGAGATTCTTTCTTGGAATAGTGGCTGATTTAACATGCAGTTTTTAAAAAATATCTGAGAGTGAGCCTATAATTAGGCTGAAAGAAAAGGCTGAAGAAACTGAACTATATCCTAATATCTGTTATGTACAAAACTTTTATTCAGTACCATATAACCAATAAGTATCAGTATCTTGTGTATTAAAATTTTGTGAATCTTTGTGTTCAGTTACAGATGTATCAAATTGTATTGCTACCTTTTCGTCTATTGGAAGAAAAAAAATCTATAAATAAAACAACTATGTAGAGTTACCATAAGCACCTAACTCCGATTTTGTACTTGTCTTCAGTGCTGCAATAGAATTTTCTCAAAATCTAATACTTTTCTTTGTATGACAATGACAGAAACTGTCTGCTCCAATAAATAGATATTGCTTTAGGTTTTAGGGCAAAGGTGTCTTAACGTAGCTTCTACTTGTTGTATAGCAAAATCCAAAATGGATTACATTATGTGATGAACGAACAGGGGAATTTGATCTAGTAAAGCCAATCATGAATACACCCTGCCCATAACTTTTATTTCAGGGAGACCCTAAAAACATAGTATTGTAATGTATTATGAACAAAAGATGTCCATCAATTCTATGCTTCTCTACATTTGGAAATCTCATTTAGTTTTAATTTCTAACATGCATACCCTCCACGAGTAAATGTGCTAATTTGGCAGTTTATTATAATTGTGATCCATCTTCTTGGATTTGTGGGGTGAACCTGTCTTAACCAAATAGCTAGATCCATATTATTCTTGTTCTTCTCAACTACTCATGATAGACAAAAAGCAAAGTAAAACAGAAATCTAGGATGCTTCCTATCTTGCAGATACTCTTTCTGGTACTATTGAGGACGACGACTCTAGAAATACTGTATTTTGTTTTGCTTGTTTACTGTTCTTAGCTAAACAGTTAATAGTGACTTTGACAACGTAAGTAGAATGGAACGTGTGTGCTAAACAGAAAGGTTGCATAGGCCTTTCAGTTTGAAGGTGAAATGAATTTGGAATTTATATGGATGCTCAGTTTATACCTGTCTGCAAATGCTTAATATAGTTGTAGGTTTTTCCTGTGATCACACAGTTGCTTGGCACAAGATCCCAAGAAAATGTGAATTTGATTTAAGGAGTTTTAGACATGTGCTAAATGTGTGTTCCTGCACACTCCAAAGCATCTTTTTTTTTTACTTTATGTACTAAAATCCCGCACAGCCCCAATCACAGAATTTTACATTCTATTTATGTGAATTGGTTTGGTACAGTCTAACTTAAACCAGTAATGCCATTTTCTTTCAAGGGTGGGTGCCTTTGCAAATAAAAGATGCTACTGCATTCTAATAATTCTACCCATATGGATAGGCAGTAATTTTACAACAGGGAAATCTGCACGATTCTCCTAGCATTTGTTATTATGCACCTCTCTTTGCATTCCTTTTACAAGGTTAGTATATCTTCTCTGATAAAACGTAAGTCTTCCCTGTCTGTCATATAACACGTCAACCTGTCACTGAAAGATTAGGAGCCACACATTTGATTGCATCAGCACTCTTTTGAAGATAAGGGATAAGGGATTCCTATGGCTCTAGAAATTAAATATGTTTCTGCTCCCTTTTGTTTAGATCTTCAGTTTTGTTTTCAATACCAGGTTATATGTATATAGTTCAAATTGAAACATTTTTGTCTACGATCATTAGCATACAGCTCAGTTATTTAGCAACAAATTAATAGGTTTACTCTGAATTAAAAGTAGCCTAGTACTTACTGATTTTTTCTTGTGGAATTTATATGATGCTGGTAGGTCATATTTCAATTCTAAAAGTGAATTAAAAAGAATTTAAGCTGTAATGGAAAATCATAAACATTTGAGAAGTGATGAAATATATTAACTGGAAACAGTTAACACATGTATGATTTGAATATCTGATACTGGGTTATTGGATATGCTTACGATTACATAAAACTATCTTGTGTCTGGTTGAGTAGCAACAGTTCAATCAGATCAACTTATATAATGCAGATACTACCTATATTTAAGATACCATTATAAAATTATTTTCACAATAGTTCTGGATCTGCATATTTTAAAAAGCACAAGGGAAACAACTGCTGTGAAACAATAGTATAAAATGATTAAAAGTAAATATGTTTTATGCTATTTAAGACAGGTCCTGTAAAGGTATTTGGTATCCTATATAAAGATAGTCTTAATATTTAAATGGGAACTTTGTGTGCCTTTAAACTGAATTTAATAATAACTTATTCTTACCTGCTAAAACTTCCATTCCTATATTCCATTCATCTGCTTTTTTCTGAATATGCTGAGCATGGAAGGAATGCAAGATATTAGAGGTTTTCTTGATTTTGATATCTATCTATCTATCTATCTATCTATCTATCTATCTATCTATCTATCTATCTATCTATCTATCTATCATCTATCTATCTATCGTCTGATGATGGTGATCTCCCTGAATACATTTTCATGGGTTTTTTTATACTAACATTGAAAACTAAACTAGATTTTGCACAAACTGATTGATATTATGAAAGCTTAATTCTAATATATCTGGAATATGGTGTTAATAAAATGTCTTAGACTATTTATTACATGATACCTGATTTCAGCATCTTATGATTCTAGAACATCCAAAATTTTTAATCTTACTGTTTCATACAAGGATGGGTATCAGCACAATCTTTAGACTTACCTGTCGAGTTGATGTTTTGTGCAAGGAATACACAGCTATTCTTGACATTTGCACAGCTGTTTTGAGAAAAGCCATATCCATACCTATTAAAAATGAAGAGTTTTAAGCCTCTTTTACTCAGACACACTTAGTTATTATTTCTCCTGAATTTCTAAATATCTCAGCAGCCTTGAGCAGTATCACCTACAGAATTAAAGTTGTTTTGCTAGTGTTAAGAAAAGCTTGATAATGGTTAGCACTGTATATTACCTAGGTTGGAGAATACATGTTTTAATTTCACTGGTAGGTGCCTAATTCATTTAAGTACTAAGGTAGTCCTTATCTTGCGATTACAACTGAGCCCAAAAGTTATGTTGCTAAGCCAGATGGTTGTGAAGCAAGTTTTCCCCATTTTACGACCTTGCCACAGTTGTTAAGTGAATCACTGCACTTGTTAAATTAAGTTTAAGTTGTTAAGTGAATCTGGCTTCCTTATTGATTTTGCTTGACAGAAAGTTTCAAAAGGCGATCACATGACCCCAGGACATTGCAATGGTCATAGATATGAGTTAGTTGCCAACTGTCTAAATTCTGATCATGTGACCAGGGGATGCTGCAACAGTCATAAGTGAAAAACGGTGATAAGTCACTTTTTTTTAGTGCTGCTGTTAACTTTGAAGTCACTACCGGTATTAAACATTCAGTACTTCCCCTGTTTCCAACAGACAGAAAATTGAAATTTATTTTTAAGCATTCCTGATTAGCATGTTTTAATGTTTAATCAGTTTAAACAATTCAGCTGTTTGTGTTATGTAACCACCTTTGTTTAGATATATTGCTTCAACTAATTCTTATATTGAATTAAAGTTCTAACATCAGTTCAAGGTTTGATTTCTGTCAGATATTTTTGATTATCTCACAAATAAATGTACTTAATACATAATTGGTTAAATAATTATCTAGCATGTGCTAAAATAACAAACCCTTTTGCCTTAAATATAGAATGGAATACACAGTCCTAAAATTTGTTGGACTGGGAAACATACTTCTGTTCCATTTTTTCAATGAAAGTTCCAGTAAAATCATATTCTTATATAATAAATGTCTTGCGATTGCAGGATTTGAAAAATCATGAATTGTATATTACCAAGTAATGTAATTTAAGAAAATCTGATATGTAATGGTAGAAATATGTTTATAAAATGAAAACTATTTCTAAGTTATACTTGTTTTAAGACAGATAAAAGTAGCAACATAAAGGAATTGAATTTATGGACAACTGGTAGAACAGTCTAAAAAAAAATTATAAGATATAAATTAACCTTGCTTACTATGAACCACAGAATGTAACAAATCCAGCACAAAGAATTTAAGGTTGAGATGAAGAATGTTTATATTATGCCTGAGGTGAAAGACATCAATGGCAGCTAAGAGAAAAGGAAGTACTGGTTCACTGTGGCAGTAAGGAAATGCTGTAAAAATAAATAAAATTAGATAACTTTTTCAGTTAGTTCACTCCCATTCAAGGAAAAAATGGCTAACCTTTATTGTGCTTAGTTCCAAAAGGAGGATTCATAATAATTGTATCAAATGTTTTGGACATTTTGTCAAGCAAAGAACATACATTGCACTGAATCATGTCAACGTTTGTGAGGTCAAATTCTTCAGCATTCCTATTAAATACCTCCAGTGCATTGGCATCTATATCAAATCCTATACATAACCTGGGAAAAATAAAATTAAGAGAATTACAGCGGTACATATTACTTTAAAAATGTCAACAACCTACTGCTAAACATCAATGTTTAATATTAATTTTAATACTAGATCAGTTGTGATTTTGATTTTTTTTCTTAAAGGAGAAATGAACTATTAGATTTCTAAATGTCAGTTATATAAATTTTGAATGATTAGTCAATGTGATTTCATCTTTGAATGATTTTTCATGTGATGCTATTTCAGTAGCAGATATTATAAAAGTTTGAAATAAGGAGTAACTTAACCTAGCAACGTGTTTTAGATGCACATTCTGTTTAAAGTAATATGAGTAACTACACTGCATTCTTAATTATGGTGAAAATGTCTAATAAATCTGTATTTACAGTACAGGTAGTCCCTGACTTATCAAAATTACTGTCATAATTCATCGAAGTCATTAAGCGTGATGTCAGTGTGAAGTATGAAATCAGGCACAGGCATGGACCTGTGCCTGATTTCACAGCCTAAGTTGTTAAACAAATGTCACAGCCATTAATTGGTTTCTTCAATGGGATTTTATTTTTATTTTTTTTGCCAAAACCCAGTATCAGAAAACAGCAAAAACTACCAAAAATTGCATTTGTGAGACTGGCATGTTGCAAATGACCATCAATGCAATCCAGTTGTCAAGCACCCAAAATATGATTATTTGATGCAGATGTTTGTTTGTATCAGGCCGTCAGACCTCTGGAACTAAGTTGAGCTCAGTGAGATTTGTCTTAACTTCAAATGGTCACTAAGCAACCAGTTGTTAAGCAAGGACTACCTGTAGTTCGACTGAATGGCAAAAATCCAATTTGACTGTTATAACCATGTAGTTTTTCTTGGTGGCAATGTAGTAGTGGCTTGTCATTACCTTTGCTTTATTCCAGGATGTTTTTTTTAAACTTCACAGTTTAGTTTACAGCCCAGGGATATCCTAGTAATCTGATTGTGATTAGCTTTACTCATGACGAATTAAAAACATGCAACCAACTTTCTAAAGTTACCAGTACTGTTTAGATCAGGGCTGTCAAACTCCCGGCCTACGGGGCTGGATGCGTAACGCGCTGGCCACTCATGCCCGTTTTAGTGAAGGGAAAAAAACTCCCAATACATCATGTGACACCGCCATGACGTGAGTTTGACACCCCTGATTTAGATGGACTTATTTAGAGATATGGCTCTTTGTTTTCACATTCTTTGTTCTGAAGTACCCTTGGTTTTCATCCTTCCTCATTTAGTTTAATATTAAAAAAGCAATAAGAAAATGAGATTTCTTACCCTGCTCCCAACATGGCACTTCCAATGCTCAGTATGCCACAACCACACCCAAGATCTGCCACAATCTTGTTTTCAATATCATCAAATGTATTATGAATTGTATAAAGCATACATGCTAGAGAATAAAGAATATAGGCAACAGGTTCAGAGCAAATGCAAACTATACTAAGCAAACTGGGATGAATAAAGTTAATCTGCTCTATTTCCACATTCAAGCAACGTTTTATTTTATTCATCAACAAATTAACATATCAGCAAACTTTATAACAGTAATGTAATATAACACCTACTCAGATGGCTACAATATGTCTAAAAGGCAAATAAAAACAAACTCAAGTGGCTCACATAAGTGAAATGCCAAGGCTTCCAAGGAAAGGTCCTCCTTAAATCTAAACATCTATATTGAGAACAATATCTGTTATTCCACTGAGCACATATAATTTTTAACTCGAGTACTGATTTTTACAGGTAGAAAAATTATAGGGGAGAATCTAAGAACTTAACAAATAAACTTATTAAGCATTCGTTATACAGGAGACTTTATTACTTAAACTTTTGGCAGAATATTAAATTCCCAACTAAAATTCTTGGAGTAAAACAATTATTATTATTATTATTATTATTATTATTATTATTATTATTATTATTATTATTATTATTATTATTATTATTATTACATAAAGAACACATAATTTAATGTTATTTAAAATTAGCTGTTAGAATTTGTACAGTAGACCAATACATGACAGAGAGAAGATAAAATTTTACCTGCAATATGTGGCCGTGTTGGATATTGTTCAAGCAGGAGTTTTGGATTCTCAAAGACATCAACTTGTTGCAAACAACTCTCAAGTTCTTTAAGTTTTAACTTTTTCATGCTTAAAATCTGAGATTTATAATCAGTTACATAAAGGGAATGAATGGATACATACATACAAATATTAATGCTTATTTCCTAGTCTATTTTACTGCCCTTTGTATCTCAATAAAAATGTTTTTTTAAAAATCTGAGGCATACAATTTAAAATACAAGAAAACTCAACATTTATATTTCATAATTCTTAACACCCCCCCATCTCCCTTGGATGAAAAAATAGTATCCAACAAATGAACTGGTTCATATTACAACAGACTAATCATCTGGATTTGCATTACATTAAGCCATTAATTATGCTCCACAAACCATAATATCTATATTATTAATACAACAGACTAAACCAAATTTATACCAACATTTTTGAAATGTGAAACCAGACTAGGGGAAAAAATCTGTTAATTTTTATGCTCCAAATTTAGTGTTGCTTAACTTTAAACATTGCAGAAAAACAGATTACAAATCCATTAAATAAAAATAAAATAAATAAAAACGGAAAAACTATATGATAGAATATTTAGGAAAATTTAAAATGTTCTAAAGTAACGACCTTACATTCTTCAGATGGACATGAATGGAAAGAATTGGGGGAAGGAGGTAGATACAACTTCATACTTCTGAGTTTATGAACTGAAGTTAATGCTGAGAAAGATTATTGTATCCACCAAGTCTCTTTCCAGTCGAACTCTAGACTCCAAGTGTCTTAATGGACATAAGCAAATAATTTCCTGATTGTTTTTTTCCCGAGTTTCCATTAATTCTGGGATAAATTTGCAGAGCATCCTTCTACAGGAGGAAAACTAAATTAACTATTTTGTCTGTTTATCCAAGTAGATAAATTATTTATACAAATAATCGCACGATCTCCTCGAACCTACACCTCCTGGAAACATAGAAAACGCTTTTACCTCTCTGCCTTTTTCTCAGCGATCACGCATTTCCGCTTTGTGCAGGAACTTAAGTCAACCCCCAAACAAAGGAAACAAAGTTCCGTGCCTTCAGTTCCTATCCAGAAAACAGAGCACAGGGAGCCTTTTTCCCAGGTCCATTACTCTGGAAATCCTGGAACCAGAAAAGAACCGAAGCTGATGGGATCTCAATTTGGACACGTCTACCTGGGAGGAAAAAAAAGTTTTAAAGAAGTTCGGTTTCTGTGGATTGTTTATGTCATGCGATTATCCTTTATTTCCCCGGACATTTCAAGAAATAAATCCCGCAATGCCCAGCAATAAAATTTTAGTTACATATAAATGTACAGTAACAGAATAACGGAAGGGACATTGTAGCTCATCTAGTCCAACCCCCCCGCCCAAGCAGGAGACCCAATCCCATTTCTGACCATTCAGTATACCATAAGGGGGTGAGTAGGTCTCGCATGGTCTCGCAGGTTTGAATCGATTCTGCTCGGTTCGATCCGTCTCAATCCCTAGCAAAATCCTTCCATTTAAATGTGAATCATCTGCATACGATTATGCTCGTAAATTTATCTGAACATCAAACAACACTGAACCTGCAATAATTACTGTTCTAGGGTTTTTGACGCCTTCTGTGCCATCATGTCATTTTTGACTCCTAGCGATCACACAGACGAACGCCTTAAGCAACTGTTTATTTTTCACGGGTGGCGTTTCCATTTGCCCTAAGATTATGCATTTTATTTCCTGCTCGCCTCATCAAGGCTTGTCTTGCAAAGCCACATTCTTTGGCTTTCCCTGTGCGTTTTATGCACACAGCATCAAAGTGCAGTGGAACTTTGGGGGCGTGCATAAGCGCACCAACGTGCCTACCGTCCCTGTCCTATTGTTTCTCTTATTCTTTTATTTTTCTTATATGTAACCATTTCATGTATTCACAACTATGTATACATTTATACTTATTATCTTGTAAACAATTGGCAAATCAAATAAATAAATAAAATAAAAATAAATAAACTTGTCTAAAAAAAAAAAAGTCTTGCTCTGTAGGTGTGTAATAGGCAGCTTTCTCTACCTTCATTAGAAATTGATGACATTTGTTCCTTTGGCACTGAGAAAGTTTCCGATCGGAAAGATTCTTACACTAAAGTGCCTGCTAGTTGACTGTTTAGCAACAGCTTGCTATGTAAGAAGGACTGGAAAAGTGCCCTGCTTCAACCCTAAGAACTTCTGGTCCTGCTTCCTTTACGTTTCCCCCCAGCCATAATCAGTGCCTAATAGGATCGCGTTCATTAAACGAAGGTGGGCAGAAGAACCTGGTCGCGAGAAAAGAGCCTCTCGAGGTCCTGCACACAGCGCCCCTTTCCACGCGGATTAAAGTCTGCTCAAGGAGCAAGCAAGTTCACTCCTTGAACAAGCACTCGGAGATTGCAGCTCTCGGTTTCCCCGAATCTCTGTGATGACGTTTCTCTTCAGTTTGCCGTAGTTTTTGTTAAATACACCACTTTCTCCCTCCCGTGACTCTTAAAATGGTTTCTCTGCAATAAAAGTTACAGCTACTGCTGGACTCAGCTTAAATCTCTTGAAGATGACCGTTTATCAGGGGTCAGCATTTTCCCGCGGTAAGAGCTAAAGTATTACCAACGTGCCTACCGTCCCTGTCCTATTGTTTCTCTTATTCTTCTTTTATTTTTCTTATATGTACCCATTTCATGTATTCACAACTATGTATACACTTATACTTATTATCTTGTAAACAATTGGCAAATCAAATAAATAAATAAATAAATAAATTAAAAAAAAACTTATTCTGTTTCCCCTCCCCCCATCAGCAAATGCCCCTCTCAACGAAAACATAGAACAAAGAATCATAAGGGTGGAAGGAACCTGAAGAGATCTTCTAGACGAGTCATACCATATATGTGGGTACATGCATAATTTTGTTTCTATCTATCTATCTATCTATCTATCTATCTATCTATCTATCTATCTATCTATCTATCTATCTATCTACCTACCTACCTACCTACCTACCTACCTACCCATCCAGTCATGTTTATAGTAGAGGTGGGGACCCTTTGAGAGCTGTATGCAACGTGATTTTATTTTAATGTATGCCGGTTAGCGTACATTCAAAGTGGCAAAGTTATTCTAAGTTCCAAGTCTCTTCCAGCCAAAGAGCCATCCGATCCACTTTGGAAAACCTCCAATGATGGAGCACCCAACCGGCTCGTCCAGCCGACCCGCTGGGGATGAGGGTCCCGTCAAACGAGACAAACGGGCAGCGTTCATCAGCGCGGGCGCCAGCAGCCGTCTCCTTCTCTCTCTCTCTCTCTCTCTCTTCACTCGAGGGAGACGGGGGTGTGGGGTGGGGTCGGGAAACTCTCGGTTCTCGGGTGGGCAAAGCAACGAAGGAAGCCGGCAGGGAAGACCGCTGTGGCAGAAGGTGGAGGGGCAGAGAGAGAGAGAGAGAGAGAGAGAGAGTAGGCGGCCGGGGTGCTGACTTTCCCGGCTATCGCGAGAGGCGCCTCTAGGAGGGAAGGGAGGGGAAAGGCGAGAAGGAGGCAGGTGAGGGAAGAAGCGCAGCCGGAGTCTGAGGAGGGTTTGCGACGCCCGCAGCGGCTGCCTCGGTGGAGAGACGTCCTCGGCCGCCCTAATGGCGGGTGCGGGGGCTGGAGGGAGCGCTCAGGAGAAGCAGGCCACGGCGGCACGTCTGAAAGCGGCCCTCGGCGGCGCAGCTGCCGCCGCCGCCGCCTCCGAGGAAAGCGACGCTGCCGGAGAACTCCAAGCGCTCCTGGAGCGGGTTTTGGCTCCCCTGACGGGCAGCGACGACGCCGAGGCGGTGTCCGAAGCGCTGGGGTGGTGCCGCCTTTTGCTGGCGGGCGGCGAGCCGTGGGATAGCTTCGTGCAGGCGGTGAGGGCCTACGACCCGGCCACGCTCTGCGGCCTGGTGTGGACGGCCAACTTCGTGGCCTACCGCTGCCGGACTTGTGGCATCTCGCCTTGCATGAGCCTCTGCGCCGAGTGTTTTCACCAGGGCGAGCACGCCGGACACGACTACAACATGTTCCGCAGCCAGGCGGGGGGGGCCTGCGACTGCGGCGACGGCAACGTAATGCGGGAAGCCGGGTGAGTCTCGCGAGTGGGAACGAATCTCCCCCCACCACACTCCCCGCGGCTTGCGAATGGGAGGATCCCGAGGGGGGGTTTAGAAGAGCTCTGCATGGCCCCACTCTTTCTTCTCCCTTTTCTCCCAAGTGGCTTTGAAGGAAGCACACGTGCAAAAAGAAATTAATAATAATAATAATAATAACCGTGAATGACAGGGCTGTGATCTGGAGGAACAGGTGGATATAAGCTCCGTATAGGAAGTAGCCACCTAGTCCTAGGCTGATGCATCTTACTACTTCATTGGGATTGTAGAAACTCATCTTGTGCCCATCTAGTACAGGTACACTTCACTGGAGCCCATCATTCCTGTTGCTAAGTCACTAAGTGAACTGTTGTAAGTCGAGGACTACCTGTAGTTTGACACCTGTTGTGTCCATCTGTTGAATCAGGGATAAGCCCTTTGAAAGGAGCACAACTTCATGTGTTCTCTGTAGCATCATATGTACTGCTCCCGAAATGTATGTAGAATCTGATATATTGTGACGTAAATTTTCATGGGTATGACGAAGCCGGTTTTAGTTTGTAGAAGCCATAATAAATTTATTTGTCTTTAAAGAAAAGTTATTCTTAACATTTGTTGCAAAAAGTGCCTCTTAACATTTGTTCCACAAGCTACATTTGTTTGTGAGTTATAATCCTTACTTCAGCAAGGAGCCCTAAATTATTCTTAGAAGAGAAAATATCAGTTATTGGATATTGAAAGTTAGGTACCAATATTTCTGCAAGCCAAATTCAAACTCTTGGGACATTTTTCTTGGCCCCTGGTGGCCTGTAAGATTTTGTTTTTTAAAAGTCTGATAGGGTTAGTGTATCCATCAAAACAAACGCACAAACATGATACAAGGCAGAATAATGTGGCTCCATATTTCCTGATTTGTACCTTTTAAGTATGAGATTGAAAAATATACTGCAAAAGATACAGTTCTCTTCTTCTCATTAATTGTATTTGTGTCAGTGCCCCTTTATTGAAATTTTACATTAAGTTGTAAGAATAATAATGTTGCAGGACTCTGTATAGTTAGTGTTGTTAAGTTTGCATCTTATATATTCCAGGCCAGTACTTCTTTTTATTTTGTGTTTTTCCTGAAGTTAAAAACATTGGCTGGACTCGCTACACCATGCCAGTGTATTAATTCATGGTTCTGTATAATATATAAAACCAGAACATTGTAGGGTTAAATATCTTATGTGAATTTGTTCAGTAGTACCCCTCTTGCTAGCTACAGGTCATCAAGTTGTAGAAGTTTTCATATAGTTTTCTATGTTTTCTCAAAAATGCCCATGACTCTGTTACCCCATATGCTCTTTTAACACTGGTAGAGAGTAATTATGTCTTTAGCCTTTCCATATGAATGTTTATATTATTAGGAGGCTTTATAAAGTTTTCAATAGGAAGTCTTTGCTAGGGCTCATTTTTGACATTTGAGAAATAGAGAAATCCAACATACCAAATAACTGTTATCTATAGTAGGAAAATAGGAGACATGGGGCACACAGGCTGCTGCACTGAAGACTTGTTTCTAATTTCAGTCTAGGTTAAATCCTGGCACAAAATAATATCCAAGCAAATTACCAAAACAAATTCTTCTTCAACATGTTTTTATTTTGTTGCAAAACAAAATGGTGTATATGTCTATCATAGTTTTTGAAATGTATGTTGACTTCTGAATTTGAATGGTAGTGATGGGAGAAGGAGCTTTGAAACATGGCTTAACTAATACCTATAAAGAATAATGGAGGGCCAATGGGATAAATTGAAGGATATACTTGAAATAGGTTAGAAAATGTAGATTACCTTAAAGAATGGAGTAAATACTTAAAATACTGAGTTGGAAACAAGAAAGTAGCCTGAGAGCTGACTTATAAAATGATGCAGAGAACCGCAGTGAAAGAGATGACACATGGGGCACATTTCCTTTTTGAAAGTAACTCAAATGTTGGGTAGAGCTGTTGCTGGTGATGCTGGGATAATAGTAGATGTAAAGTTGCTATGAGGGCATATTTTCAGTTCAGTACTTTTTTGGCAGGGTGAGATGATTGAATGCTGCCAAACTTTCCTGTCACAGAGAAAGCATGTGATAGAGTCATCCTATCCTGTGCCTCTATGTCACAAGTTTGATACATGAACTCTGAAGTATGCCAGTATGTAAACAAGTCTCAAGTGTTGACTACTCAGTGTGACAGACACTGCCCATTGTTATTAATATGAATTTGGAGAGAGAAAACAAAGATACCTGTGGGTCCTCGTCATTTTTATTTTCATGCACAAGCAGTGCACATGACAGTAGACAAGTTATTTTTATTTAAAACATTATCACATCTTATAATTTAGTGGTAATATAATAGTAGTGTTTAGATTTGTGGAAAAGGTTACATCTCACTGTAAGTCATCAAGTGATTGCTTATAGTTTTGAATATTATATGAACCCAGTCACTGAGATTGTAAATAACAGTTTATGATGTATTTCCAGTTAACGTTACAGTGAAACAATCCTGCATTGTATGTTGTTATCTGAATACAATATCTGAAGAATCCTGGAAGATACAGCAACATGATGAATCAATAAATGTTTTCTCCTGCATTTTAGCACTTTGGGAAACAAACTAAGATTTCTACTTGAAGACAGTTTTCGTATTTAGAAAAAGACTTGCCACACTAAAATAAAAATTTGCTCAATGAGTGTCTGTGCATGCACATGCGTGCAGTCGCTCACAAACCCATATTACATTTTTCTCTCATCTTTTTCCAAAGTTTTTGTCAAAAAGTCAGATATGATGAGGAGTGGGGTAGTTTGCCTATAGATCATTGGTATTGACGTATACAGTGATTATGCCTTGCTTTTTTTGTTCAGGGAAATTTTTGGAATGGAGTATTATTCAGTCAGGAAAATGAAAGTGGTAATGAAATTATTTTTCCATGTATCTTTAAAGAAACAACTTTATCCCACTCTGCTGATATTTATGAGAGTTAATCATTTATTGGAGATAATTAACTGAGCAAGGGTTGACAGCTATGCAATACGTTCTTTCTAAAGGGTCTTTTTATTGTTTCCATTTTGGAAATGTAACTGATTATTCCACTCCATTGACTGGAAGCACTCCTAAGCAAGAATGTAAATACTGAGTGATGGTGTGGCAAAGATGAAAAACCAAACCTTTTCTTTTTGGAGACATAGGGATACTGGAAAGCATTATGTAATACTTATTTACATGAAAATAAAATTTTATTGCATTCTAAAGATACTACATACTAGTTTACACCTGAGATATTCTATGCCAATAAAGTTCTTTATTTACTCTTTATATCTGGAAAAAGAACATATACTAAACATAAAATAAGTTTTGCTTTAAATTCAAAAATTGTACGCCAAAATGTTCTGCTTCCAAAACTTCAGTCAGAGTCTGCCTACCTGTTTTGTTTAGGCTGGGAATGCTTTCTCTCAAGATGCTGTGGGAAAGTGATCAGAAAGAGTCATTCTTGTTTTATACTTTATATTTGTGAAAGAGAGGACAAACCCTGTTAACGTTACCACCTAGGCACCTGAAGAGCATGGTACAAGTACAAGTATAGAACCAATCTAGGTCCTCTCCTTACAGAGGAGAAGCTCACATGGTTTGCTTGCCATCTGCCTGTTCTGGAACCCACATGAACTCAAAATCAATGTGGGTAGTCCCCATTTGGAGCGGGAGGAATGTGAGGTGGCTGTAATTGATGTACAGAATAGAGCGGAGACTTGTAAGCTTTTTCCAGGTTTATTTGGAAAGTCATTATTGTGACATGAGCAGCTACATAAATCAAATAATGGTATGTGCATACAATTTGTTCCTGGTAACTGCTCTTAACATTCATTTTGCAGACATGTCACATTCAGCAAACCTCTATCATTCTACACCATTTCCTCCTACCCAGCTGCCTGTAGTCAATACTGTTGTGACTATTCCCTTTATAAATCACTGAGAATACAAACTATTATCCCTATGAAAATGTCATACAATTCATTGGGATACTTGGGGATCATGCCAAAGGCTGGATTAAGTTATGCTTCCAACTCTTTTTCACATTCTTATACCGGCAGGAATTTTGATTCATTTAATTTCCTTTTTATTTTCTTGTTGTGGAAGAGCAAAAAGCAAATAAAAACAATTCCTTATTAACAGTATCGAGATGGCTTTAGTTGCACTTGTGGATGACCCGTGTTGGGCTCGAAATGAGGGTAGTGTATCCACCCCAGCTCTCCTTGATTTCTCAGTACTCTTTAATACATTAACCATGGTGTCATTTTGGAGCAGGCAAGCAGTTAGGAATGGGGAAGCACTCACTTGTAGTGGTTCTCCTTCCTCTTGGATCAGCTCCAGTTTGTGTTGTGTTGGTCTAAACCTAGACCTTTGTTTTGTGGGGTGTTGCAGGGCTCTCCTCTTCCCTCTTGAACACACATGAAGTTTCTGGGAGAGGTCATCACCCACACAGGATATAGTATTTTAGTTTTTATTTATTTTTGTCAATTGCTTACAAGATAATAGGTATAAGTAAAAACATAGTTATGAATACATGGATACATAGAAGAAAAATAAAAAATAAAAGAAACAATAGGACAGGTACGATAGGCACGTTGGTGCGCTTATGCACGCCCCCTACAGACCTCTTAGGAAAGGGGTGAGGTCAATAGTAGACAGTCTAAGGTTAAAGTTTTGGGGGTTTGGGGAAGAAACCACAGAGTCAGGTGGAGTATTCCAGACATTGACCACTCTGTTGCTGAAGTCGTATTTCCTGCAATCAAGTTTGGTGCGATTAACCTTGAGTTTGTATCTATTGTTTGCTCTTGTATTGTTATGGTTGAAGCTGAAGTATTCATTGACAGGTAGGACATTGCAATGTATGATTTTATATACTATACTTAGATTGGACCGAAGGTGGCCTAGTTCTAGGTTTTCTAGGTCTAGAATTTCAAGTCTGGTGGCATAAGGTATTCTGCAACAAGTAGAGGAGTGGAGAACTCTTCTTGTGAAATATTTCTGGACTTTCTCAACTGTGTTAATATCAGATACATAATGTGGGTTCCAGACTGATGAGCTGTATTCGAGTATTGGTCTAGCAAATGTTTTGTATGCTCTAGTTATTAGCGTAATATTACCAGAGAAAAAGCTACGTAAGATTAGGTTAACAACTCTTAACGCCTTTTTGGCTATGTAATTACAGTGGGCTCTAGCACTTAGATCATTAGAGATGAGTACTCCAAGATCCTTGACAGAGTTTGGATCATCAACAAGGTCTTGACAATATGTAGGGCAGAGCATTTATTTGTTGAGATTTGAAGTTGCCATTTGTTTGACCGTTCTGATACATAGTCAAGGTCTTTTTGAAGGGTAGCAGTATTGTCGGTGGTGTTGAATAGCTTTACATCATCAGCGAAGAGAACGTAGTTGCTCTTGATATGATCACAGAGGTCATTTATGTAGAGTATGAAGAGAGTTGGTCCTAGAACACTGCCTTGGGGGACACCACTGTTGACAGATACAGAATTTGATAGGACACTCCCAATTTTGACCATTTGTTATCTGTTTGACAGGAATGCTTCTATCCAGTTATGCAGGTGTCCAGAGATACCGTAAGATTTTAGTCTTAGTAGTAGTTTGTCATGTACCACTGAATCAAAGGCTTTACAGAAGTCTATGTAGATTGCATCTATTGCTTTGCCCTGGTCGAGTTGTATAGTCCATAGGTTTTTGCAGTGTAAGAGTTGCAGATTACATGATAGTTTTTTCCTGAAACCAAATTGTTTATTAGAGAGTAGGTTGTTTGTTTCTAAGTGGAGGATGATGGATTGGTTAATAATTGATTCCATGACTTTACAGGTGACACAGCATAAAGAGATTGGTCTGTAATTTTCAACTAGGCTGGGGTCTCCCTTTTTGAAGATGGGGATGATCGTGGCTTGTGACCATAATTTTGGCAAGGAGCTGGTCCTGAAAGATTTTTCAAAGATTATGCTTAGAGGTTCGGCTATGGCAGTGGACAGCTTTTTAAAGAAGTAGGCACAAATTCCATCCGGTCCAATGGATAGAGATGGTTTTAGATTGCGTAGTGCTTTTTCAACATTGTCTTCTGTAAAATCAACACATATTAGATCATTGTAGTTGTCTGTGGTTTGACTAGGAAATACTGGGCATGATCCATTGCTGTTTACAAATACTGAGCCAAAGAATATGTTAAAGAGGTTGGCTTTAATGGTGTCATTGTTGCAGTCTTTACCATTAGGTCCTTTCAGGGGTGGGATGGACCTTGAGTCTTTTAGTTCGTTGTTTACAAAACTGTAGAAAGCGCAGGTGGAATTGGTGCATAGAAGGTTTTCTTCTTGTTTAATGTGATAATTGGTGCATTCAGATTTTATCTGGTGGCATAAATTTTTGTATCGGCTTTTGAAGTTGGCAATGTGACCAGATTTGTTTTTCCACCAAAGTTATTTTTTTTTTTGATTGAAGCTTCCTTATTGTTATGGGAAATTTGTTTTTTCTGGTTTTGGGAGTTGTTAATGGTACATATAGTTCGATGACTCTTTTGACTTCAAGTAGAAATATGTTGTAATGGTCTTCTACAGTATTGCATCCAGTGAATAGAAATTGCCAATCAAGGGATGAGAGATCGTTGTTTATAAGATCATAGTTGCCTTTTTTGAAGTTATAATTGGGGATTCCGTCATTGTGATGATTTTTGTGTGGATGTATGTTGAGACAAAAGTCAATCATGTTGTGGTCACTGTTGGAAAAGGGTTCTTTAATTTGTATTCCGTAAATTGAATTCAAACTATTGCAGAAGATGAGATCGAGGCAGTTATTAAGTCTAGTGTTGTTGGTTACTAGTTGTTCTAGTCCCAGATTTGTTACTGCATTGTGGAAGGTTGCATGTTCAGTTGTACATTCGTTAAGGGTCCAGTTAATATGAGGTAAATTGAAGTCACCAAGAAAGATAAAAGTGTGTGGGCAGGATGCTGCCCATGTTAGTGTATTTAGCTTGTTTGCATGTTCAATGTCATAATTAGGGGCTCTGTAACATAGTAAGAACCGAAATGTGATATTTAAGGACAGTTCACAGACGATGGTCTCAGGAAGAGCAAGCTCCTGGGTAACTTGGATGTTTTTTAGATGTAGGGACTTTTTATAGAAGATAGCAACACCACCTCCTCTGCGGATTTCACGATCTGATTGGTAAACATGATAGTCTCTTACTGTGGTAATGGAGTCAGGGAGAGATGCGTTGAGCCATGTTTCACAGACAAATATAATGTCAAATTTAGCCGTATTTAGTAAGAGGAGAAATTCAGGTATTTTATTTACAAGGCTTCTTGCATTGAGTAGCTTGCGTTTAAGGCCAGTTGTGGTTGGAATAAAGGTAGCTAGGGGCGGGCGTGCCTAGTTTTGAGTGATGTTGGATTGGATGGGCTGGGGTTTGGATGCGGAGTTGTGGGTTGTGTGACTTTCTTTTGATGCAATCAGCTCTGTAGTCAATGTATAGGTCCTTTTCTCCATTGTCTAGATGGTTTTTGAGTTCTGCGCGAAGTTCACAGGAGCGGATTCTTTGTAGTATGGATAAGTCTGGTCTTGAGCGAAGTTTTTTGTGGTTGGGATTGGTTTTTGCAATGGTGTTTATTGGGTGAATGAATATGCGTTTGCTGGAGTCATTTTTGCATACAACTCTACAAAATCTTGGGGCCATAGAGCCGTCATTGTATTTGTACCCAGGGCCATCTCTGGTTATTTCAATGATATCTTCAGGAGAGATGTTTGTTGTATTTGATTTGCTTATGATATTGTGAACTTTGGTGATGTCGTTTGATTCGTTGGTGTCTTTGAGACCAAATAAGATGGCATTTGGATGTTTCTGTTCATGTTCCATGGTGTCTCTGATGAGTAAGGAGATATTATTTATGGAATTATTTGAAGGGATAGTAATTGTTTGTGGCTGTGGTTTGGTGGTTAAAGTATCATCAACTGCCAATTGATGATGCACTGCTTAAAAAATGTCGAAGTTTTACCCTGATGTAGGTGTTACACATTTTTTCCCTGTTAATTTGTTTGTTATAAAATATTTTTTGGAGAAAAGCAAAGCTAATGAAATAAAATTATTTTTATCTTGCTTGAGAAAATGGGTTAATCTTTCAGGAAGTAATTCCTTATTTGAAGACACAGAAAAAAACCTTTTCAGTGTTTGAATTATACCATTGAATTAGAAAGGGATCACCAACTTTTTCTGGTGTGCTAGTATTTAAAAATGGCTTTTCTATAATTTCATGCCGATACAGAGATTGGCTTAAGTATGGCATTAAGGTCCAGTAAATAATCATAGCATTAACAGAGCCATGGAGACCAATCCCCTTGCTCAGTGCAGAAAAACAATTTTAAAGATCCTTAATACTTCTAGCCTCCATTTGAGCACATGAGGTGAAGGGGAGCTACTATTTTTTTAATTACAGATAGTCTTTTGGTTATGTCCACCTGTTCAGTGACCATTCAAAGTGACAACAACAATGAATGAGGGAGACTTATGACATCACAGAAAGCCATGATTTCTGACATTCCCTGCTGGCTTCCCACAAGCAAAGTCAACGGGGGAGCTGGCAAGAATAACAGTAGTAATAGCATTTTGTCTTATATGCCGCCCCATGGTGCTTTAGTCAGAATCGAATTCCAGACTCTGGGCAGAGTTTGCCTGCAATACTACACTGTAACCACTGCACCACTAGGAAGTCAAATCCCTCCTGGTCCTGCTGCCTTTTCACCTACCCTTGCTCTGTAATGCTTACCCATGGCACTCTTTCATTCACCCACCTGTGCTCTGTAGGGTTTGCCTGCAGCTCTCTCCCATGGCTCCCACCCACTGGTCCTGTGGTACAACCAAGTCTGTCAGAATGCAGTCATGGAACATTGCGTTTTACAACATATTGTTTAGTGATGGAAATTCCAAGTCCAATTGCCATTGTAACTCCACGAATAACCTGTAATTGGCTGCATTCCATCAATTTGTCATTATGGTTAAGGTCTTTTCCTAACTTTACATTGGGATTTGCTTTCCTACAATTTAATTCCATTGTGCTGCATTTTGCATTCTGTGGCAATAGAGAACAGTTCCTTACTTTCTTCTGTATGATATCCTTTGTGTTTATGAGTTGTTTTCCAACTACTGAACTGTATATGCAAGGACCTTTCTTTATATCATTCAGGAAATTGTTGAAAACCTAATTGTTCTGTCAGGCCTTGGGGGCAGGACAATTGTGGAGCTCCCCCTTTGACATAGTCTTGCTTTGTTTGGTTTTTAGCGTTTGTACTTTTCTGGCCTGTATGCATGTATGTCTGGCCTGTATGTATGTATATATACATACATACATCAATTAATTTTTAAGTTTAATCTGGCTAGAGTCATTTTGGGAGTCAAGACAGCCTAAAAATAAAATATATACTTTTGTTAATTGTGATAATTTAATTTTGAATAACTTTATTTACAGGTTTTGCAAAAGGCATCGAATAAAATCAAGCTCAGAAGTTCCATCTGTTCCAAAAGATTTGCTGATAATGTCAGAACTAGTTCTTCCACAATTCATCTTCTGTCTCATTCAGTACTTAAGAGAAGGTTATAATGAGCCAGGTAACCTAATATCAATGTTTGTGTTTTATGTCACAGGTCAAATTCTTAACACTACTAATAACTTTAATTTTGTTTTATTTGGTTTGGATGGGTTGGAGTTTATATTCCTTTTTTATTTTCAGGATCATTGAAAATATCAATATAGTCACAAAGTGTCAACACCAACCTGATGGTGTATAAATATTTACTAGGAAACTTTAGTTTCAAGTAATTTGTGATTTGCAAATGAATGGTGTTTTACCAAAGCTTGAAGGAAATATGTATACTATATATATATTTAAGTGAATTGAATGTCACAAGATTCTGTAGACTGTCTTGAAGCTAGTTTCCTTCTTTCCAGTTTAAGCAACTCTTAATATTTTTTGAAGAACTGGGAAAAAAAGGTAAATTCCATCTACTTCAGATAGAAAAGGAGATGAGTTTGTCTTTTATGTTATTTTGAAGAGTAATTCTAAATACATCACAACCAGTACACAGTTCCCTTCTTAATAAAATATGATAACACAAGCCAAGCTATAAACACCAGATTACATTCAAAATACTGAATGGAGTGATGAGTGAAAGAAGGAAAAATAGTTGGATAATTGGAAATATCAAAAATCAAGAAAATAAGTCCTGTTTGGGTGCAAAAGTTATAAGAATAACCAAAATCCTATGCTAAACATAGAAGGAAAGCAAGTCAATTACTTTGTTAAAATGGTTTATTATTCTGTCACAATCTTTTTGGAACTTCTGCGTGAAAATGTATGTTATCTGCATATCAGTGTTACTTCAACTCAAATTCCTTGTGGCATCTGTAAATGGTTTCAAGTAAATGATGCAAAATATGTGGACAAAGCAGAATGTTGAGGTATCCCAGAAGTTATATAGAATAGAGCAGTGGTGGCTAACCTTTTTGGGCTCCTGTGGCAAAAATTGCAAGTGCGCCAGCGCGACCGCACTCATATGCCAACACCCAGATGCAATATGCACCCCCACACCCCCTGTGCATGCACATGCAATTTGCCCCCCTCCATCCCCTTACCTGCACTGCACCTCACAGCTGATTTTTCAGCTGGTTTGAGGCCTTTTTTTGGCCTCCCAGAGGCTTGGAAAAAGCCCTTGCAAGGCCTTTCAGGCCGAATTATAGGCCTTTTCCGTCACTTCTGGACGAAATGGGCCTATAATTCGGCCTGAGAAGCCTTGCAGAGGCTTTTTCCAAGCCTCTTGCAGGCCAAAAAAGGCCTCAAACCAACCAACCCCCCAAAATCAGCTGTGAGGCATGCGCATGCGCAGTGAGGTATATTTGCCTGCAGCTCGCGTGCCAGCACAAATGGCTCTAGATTCGCTATCACGGGAATAGAGGATAAATTTCAATATCAATTTTTTGCCTTTGCCTTTTCAGAAAGGACTGAAACAAGAAGGATATAAGTGGTGAATGTTGGAAAACCACTGAGATACAAGGAACTAGTAACTAGAACTAGATCATATTGCTTGTCTATTCCTTAATATCAGATGTCGACAAGATGAGCAAAATTAATTCTGTCCCCAAACTAAGTAGGAATCCAGATTTTCCTACCTCAAAATAATTTCTGTTATCCAAAACCACTTGGAGTGAAGTCACCAGTTCTAGTCATATAAAGACATTATGGTTCAATTTCATCAGGGACATACTGGTCGTTGCACATTCCCAGGCTGGAATCCAGTTGCCATTTTATTCCTACCTCCCTATGCATACCAACAGTCCACTGGCAAGAGCTGTTTTACCACTTTGGCTCTGCTTCCCTATGCTTGCTAAACAGTTGGTGAGAACCTGCTCATCACAGCCTTGCCTCCTTTGCTTTGAAAGTTCACTTGTTGCCTCAGCCTTGTATGCCCCAATAGAAACTGATTCGCTGAAGCATACAAATGGTAAAAAAGACAGCAGCATCTGTACTAATATTCAGAAAACTGATAGTAGTGACTGTGGTTACCAACTCAGATTGTGTATGCTTTGCTAAGAGGAACTGTGATCTTATACTGGTTACCCAAAAAAGAAACATTTGAACATTAAATATATATCTAAAATGAACATCTCATTAGGCTGAAGACCTACGAGCCTTTCTGTAGTAAGAGATTTCTATTGAGGAAATTCTTGATCATCAAGTTTATGCTTAGAATTGTTAATTATGTTATGTGATGCATGTACAATTTAAAGTTATGGTTGTAAGAATGGTGTGTTCTATTTGGCAAAATAATAAGCCAGCCAGTAGTTACTAAGCAATTAAAACCATTTACCCAAATTTGTGTAAAATTCTTGTTGGCTTCTTTCAGTTCTTGAATTGCCATCAGAAAAAGAACTGCACAAAGTTCTTCAGATGTTGGAACCCCACATTTCATTTCTGGAAGATCTGACAAAAATGGGAGGAGCAATGCGTTCAGTCCTTACTCAGGTTTTGACCAATCAGCAGTACTATAAAAGTCTTAGTTCTGGTAAGTTGTTTTATTTTGCTTGAAGAAGCATTCACCATTAAACTTGTTTTTATGCTTTAGGATCAGGGTATCTGCTAAAAGAGAAGCAGGCTTTACTTTGCTATGAACTGCACATTCTATTGATCTTTTGTAAGCCTTACTGAAGTCAGTTTTTGCTATTTTAATTGTTGAAAAATGTTATATATATGAGTTGCTTTTAGGATTTGGTTTATGTTGCTAATATAGTTTATATATTTTAGAAACTGGTTCTTAAAAAGTTTTGTAGGCAACCTTCTACCAATTCTTAAATAGAGAATACATTCTATATATTTATTCCCCTATAAAACTATATTGTTCTTCCTTCTGCTCAAACTAATAAGTTCAGGTTTAAATGTCCATGAAGATGGAAGTAAAAGTAGTGATCTAGTTTCACACATTGCACTAAGCCATAGTGTTCTTTGTTTTGGCTTAAGAGTGTCAATGACCCACACATTGTGACTGTTAAAGCGTGGACAATGGTGTGTAAACTAATCTATTGTAGTTTATTCAAGAAAGGATAATCAAACCATGCCTTAGTGCAATGTGAGAATGCAGCTAGCGAGTTTAAGAACATGACAAGTACATATGAAGAGATGAAAATACAGAATCAACAATACCCCCCAAAGGCAATTCATTATTTATTCAGTTGAGCAGCAAGTGACAGATTGCATGAAAGCAATTTGATATTTTTGCATATATGTCAGCTAAAGGTGACAATTCAGATTATATATATTTAAAAGGGCTATTGTTAGAGTCCATCATGACAGCAGAATTTCAGTATTTTGCAAGTTTGGTCAGAATTTCCTCTTATTACCTTTTATATAATTTATATAAAGTCTTTCCTGATTATAAGAATGTTCTTTAACAGCATTCTAGGGTTGAAAAAGAAAACAGTATTCCATTCCCAAAACCAAATTAAACAATTCAATAGAATTTGCACTGGTGAAATTATCACCAGAGCTGGCATATTGGTCTTAATTTCAAGAGCCAAGTTTATAGTCCCCATATTGGAATGGTATCATGCAGAAATGTTCAACCTTTGATAATTAATTTGAAAAGTCATAATAAAAGGATGGATGGGCTGTAGTCTGGCTTATTTTTAGTTCTGGTGTATTTACATGTCAGAGAAGTCTTGACTCACTGTGGCTGAATGTGCTATCTAAAGAGGAATCAAATTTTCTAAGTAAGCATTGTAGTCTGAATGCTGAAAAATAAAATATTTATGAATGGAAAGCATTATTTGAAGGTATATGCACCAAGCCCATCCCATAATTTATGTAAAGTACTTATGGACCACTTATTATAATGTCTGTTAGCCAGGGTTTTTTTTAGCCTGTACCATCCTGTAAAGATGGATCCTTGGAGTGAACTTGTATCTTTGAAATATATTTAAGGTGGTGGAGAAAATACATGTTCAAAGAAAAGCCATGAAAAATATCTTATAGCTTTGAAAGGTTCTGGACTGACATTTGCTGAAGATAAGCTTGCAGGTGGAATGCAGGACCAAGGAGCTGGAGCTAGTGCTTCAGTAGTTCAAGGTTTGTGTAAAAAATACTTTTAATTGTAACTAGAATTCCCATCTTTGATATGTTAACATATAGAACTTCTAAAGTGGCTTATGAAACTTTCCTGAAACAGCACAAATGTAGGGGGAAAAAGTGTGACAGAATCCTTATTCAATTTTCAAAATTGGGCAATATCTTCATTCTTAAATGCCAGTTTAAATTATGGGAAATATTAGGACCCCTTTCCAATAAGTTTAGAAAATACAGCATTTTGGATTACAAATAGTTATTGTGTTAAGATGACATTTCAAGAGTAGTAACATTTGTGTTCCATTATAGAGATAGTAACAAATCACGAGTATCACTTAAAGATTTAGCATTTTCTAGCTAGATTTTAATTTCAATTTCTAAAGAATTAATGTAGGTTTGTATGGAAGAAGAACTGTAGGTTTGTTTTTAAAATATTTTTCCAGTTTTGTATGAATATTTTAATTTTTAATTTCACAAGGTTTTGCAGGTTCTACACCAACTTCAGGGCAAGGTGACACTTCAGATGAGGTGAGACTTTCAGAATAAAATAAAATGTAATCTTGTGTGACAGAAATTAAGATATCATGAGCCTCATTGTGTTTGCCTTTGCTAACAAATTTATTTAATAGGATTATTTATGCTGAAAATGCCTCCAGTAAGAAAATTATTATTACTACTCTTGTTGAATTAATTTTGTCAACATTAGGAAATCATATTGTAGATCGTGGTTGTCAATTTTTTTGATTTGCCCTTGGCTTCATTGAATGAAGAAGAATTGTCCTGGGCTACATATGTAATACTGTATATAATGTAGTTAATAAATATAAATAACAAACTTCCCTTATTTTTATATTTTTTATTATCTTATGGGTTCACATGGCTAGCTATCCAGAACCATGGGTTGGATACCTTTGATGTTAATAGTAATTTCTGAAAATAGGCTAGCTTAATATCATGTATATTTACTTCTGTAAAACAGGTTTTAATCAGTGTTACTGAGAAGATCATATGCAAACTTCTAAATCTTTGTGGATTATTACATTTTTCCACATTTGACATTTATATTATAAATCAGATTTATCTTAATATACGCAGTAAAGATAGGAGAGAAAAATGAATCCTGGCATAAATATGTGTTCAGTTTTCTAAACTGGGAATTCTTAGAACAAGAAAAAAACCTTTAAGAAGAGATTGGACAATCAATTTGTTTGATATGCTAAAGGATTTCCTGCTTGAATAGGAGATTGGATTAGAAGGTTGCTTCCAACTCTGTTATTCTGAATAATGACTGGATTGGCTTCTTTCTGATTTTGTCAATCAATCAATCAATCTGTGTAGTGCAGAAATAAAAGGGAAAACATGGGGAAAGGGATTGCTGAAGTGTCAGTCTCTCTGTAGTTGTGGCCTGGAACTAGCCTTCTGGCTAAGGATCAAGAAAGACTAAGCTGATGTAGTTTCTACATATGGAAGCAAACAATGCTGTAGGTTGCAACTATGTACAGAGATCACCGTCTTATTTTATGTTTATATGAATGGTTAAGGACTTTTTAAACATACATAAGCAGAGTTAGTACAATAAGCTATATCCAGCATTAAAAATAAAACTATGAAGGAAAAAGAAAAAAAAATAGCATCTTAAATATCAATTTTATAATTTTATAGAATATTTTTCTACTATATGTTCTTATTTAAATGTCCTAAGTCTCTATACAACATCGTACACAAAGAAGTAAGTGAAGTAAGAGTGTACAACCTGAGGGCTAGGAGCTGCATACAAAACTCTGAAAGTCTTGGATGTATCCCCCAGAATTAGTTTGGAAATTGCCACTGAATTATAATTTTTAATATGACACAGGAGAAAAAAAGTTCCTAAGGAATAATCTTATTAATTACAGTTAATTTATATTTGGCTATTTTTGTCCTAGTAATACCTATCTTTTGAAAATGGCCTCTGTCATTTGGTCTGAAGGCTATATATATGCCCCAAATATATAGTAAGAGAATTTAGAGGAATATTTGCTACAGGGACCTTTTCAGGAGGAGCTGGACAGAATTTCTAGGGCATCCAAGAGTATTGTTTGTGGTGTTGGAAAAAAATATTTTCTTAAGGTTTCCCGAGTAGGTAAAAAAGGAATACAGGAAATGAATGTTTTAACACCAATATACTTGGGTTATTTAATTTTCAACTATAGCTCACTAAATTCTTTATAAATCTATGTTTGTATGATAAACAGAGAACTTTAAAATCCATATTCGTAGGGATTTTGTATATAAGTGCAAATCCATACAGATAAGATTTAAAATCTTTAAAAATCAATTCTGTCTGATTTTTCTATTCAGATGAAATTAACGGTAGCGTATTTACTTCCAGGAAAATAATAAATCTGATTCCTTTGTTTTCTTACGATATTGGTATATTTCAAGTGTTTTTGCTTCTATTTTTATATATCAGTAATATGTGTGTGTGTATATATATATCTATATATCTATGGTATTCAGCTTTGTTCGGGTATTTTCCCACATCATTATAGGAAAATACCCGAACAAAGCTGAATACCATACATGTAAGTACCGCGAAAACTTAAGAAAACAAACATCTATATATCTATATCTATATATATCCCGCGGATGGGGCTTTACTTGTTCACATGGCCCAGTTTCTGGCAAGCTGTGATCCGATACTGGTCCACAGCCTGGGGGATGGGTGGTTTGGTGATCCCTGTAGTATATCATATGAGAAAATTGGGGAGGGGGTGGTTTCATACAGTTACTAAAAACTTTACCTTTCTAAAATTAACGATTCTGCCTTTGATATTTATTTATATATTGAATTTGTTTATGTCTGTAGGTTTCTCTGAGTAATTAGATTTCCCTGTCATGAAGGGAAGATAAATACTTAATTGGATTTTAATTCTGAAGAATGCCATTATAGTATTTCAACAGGTTGCTGTTATATACAATGGATATAAAATGTCTAGGCATCTCGTTTAAAATGCCAAGTTCTTGAGATGTAAAAAAAATATCAAACCAAGATAAATCATAACCTGGCATTTTAACAGGAATGTGTAGACTTTTAATATTCACTGAACAATCCAGTTTGTTGATGGAAGAAATGTCTTGCGCTATATAATAATTAGATATTGGAAAATGCTTCAGATATGAGAAAATACTTCAGATTCTTCTAATAGTACTTAAACTTTGAATGATTTCCAGTCATTTTCTAATAATTTGGTCTTTTGCAGGTGTTTTAACTGAGTGTATTATAATAAAAAAGAATTTGCTTCTAAACAAATATGCTTATGATTCTTATATAGTACCCCTCACATTATTTTTCCATTTAATTGGCAAATTCCTCATTGATTATGTTTTCCAATCTTAGCTTAGAGTTTTAGTAGTTCTTTAAAGACAGTTTATGTGGGATAAGATCCCCAAGTGATATAATATTAACAGAAGGACATGTAAACAGAAGGATATTTAAAAGAGACTATAAGAAGTTTTTTGATGAAGAATATATTTTTATAACCTGTTTCCAATAAATAACATACTAATGCTTAGCTTGAAATACTGGAAATATTTCTGAATAACATATGGCGGTAAAGTAATGTTCCTAGGGGGAGTCTGTTCTCATATCCTACCCCAGCACAGTCTAATAGATCTAGATGTTAGATTTGTCTATTGATCCATTTTCAATCTCTTTATCTTAGGAAGACCAGGATGGTAACCAAGGTGTGGGAAAGTGCAAGAGAGTGAAACTAAGTACCACCACCAAAGGTATATATAGTAAATTGTTCGTTGGATACTTTATAGTTTATAACCATGTTTTACTCAACTGGTAGTTTTGAGTTTCCATGGACGAAGGTGAATGTCAAGTTCTGTAATATGTATAATATAGAAGCACAAGTAAGCATGTGTGTGTGTGTGTGTGTGTGTGCATGTGTTCATGTATGTATGTATGTGTGGATAGAGAGACAGACAGACAGTTCAGCCTTGGTTCAAGACCTGAGCTTCACGCAATGGGGTGAGCTCCCATTACTTGCGGCAGCTCCTGCCTACCGAGCAGCTTGAAAGCATGCAAATGAGGGTAGATAAATAGGTACCACTTTGGTGGAAAATAACATGAGAAAGGCGGGGCTATATGAATCACAAGTTGGAATTAAGATTGCCAGGAGAAATATCAACAACCTCAGATATGCAGAGGATACCACTCTAATGGCAGAAAGTGAAGAGGAACTATAAGAGCCTCTTGATGCGGATGGAAGAAGAGAGTGCGAAAGTTGGCTCGAAACTCAACATTAAGAAAACTAAGATTATGGCATCTGGCCCTCTCAATTCCTGGCAAATAGATGGGAAAGAAATGGAGGTAGTGACAGATTTTGTTTTCCTGGACTCCAAGATCACCGCAGATGGGACTACAGGCAAGAAATTAAAAGGCACTTGCTCCTGGGGAGGAAAGCTATGGCAATTCTAGACAGTGTATTAAAAAGCAGAGACATCACCCTGCCAACAAAAGTGCATATAGTCAAGGCTATGGTTTTCCCAGTTGCAATGTATGGCTGTGAAAGTTGGACCATAAGAAAGGCTGAGTGCCAAAGAATCGAGCCCTTTGAACTATGATGTTGGAGAAGACTCCTGCGAGTCCCTTTGGCTGCAAGGCGATCAAACTGGTCAGTCCTAGAGGAGATCAACCCTGACTGCTATTTAGAAGGCCAGATCCTGAAGATGAAACTCAAATATTTTGGCCACCTAATGAGAAGGAAGGACTCACTGCAGATGAGCCGAATGCTGGGAAAGATTGAGGGCAATAGAAGAAGGGGACGACAGAGAATGAGGTGGCTGGATGGAGTCACTGAAGCAGTAGGCATGAGGCATGGCTTAGGGCAGGGGTCTCAAACACAATTTACTTGGGGGTCGCTGGAGGCAGAGTCTGGGTGAGGCTGGGCCGCATAATATTATACTTTATATTATACTTTATATTTATATTATACACTAATATTATACTTTCATATCACGGTGGGGGCCACAGGATATTGTCCTGCGGGCCGCGAGAATGAGACCTCTGGCTTAGGGCATAGTTGGATAAGCAGCTGCCCATTAGCTGTATATAACTTTTCTGCCCTATTGTGTGCCCTCCATGACATCACTACAGTTCCATCACTTTAAAAAAAACAACCACCCTTTTTTTCCTTCCTCCAAGTGTTAAATCAGAGAACTGACTTTAAAGCCCCCATATCTGTGGAGGAGGGAACTATTAAAAAGACCTTTTTGCCCTCTCATTGTCTGCAGTCTGAAAAAAGTATTAAACTGCAGCCATCATTGGAAGAAAGTTGTCTGTTGCTAGATTGACTTAACAATTCTCTATTCCATCCCTCCCTGACTCCTGCAGTCAGTTGGCACCAAGCTATTGCAAGAAATCATAGATCTATCTATGCTTTTATGATGCACAGATCATTCAGAACAAGAAATCTTCAACCTGAGGCTATGTGTGCCTATCAGCATTCTTTCCCCTGCTGTTAAAATTTACAAATTATCTATTTGCAGTGATGCTGTTTGCTACTTATTTCTTGATAAAACAGAAATTCTATATCACTGCGGAAGGAAAAGTCAATAAAAGAGATAGTTTCCCTTTGCCCAGTACAGTGGAACCTTGGGTCGCGACTGTAATCTGTTCTAGGACTACAGTCGCAACCTGATTGGTCATGACTGGAAGCACATGCACAGAGAAAAAAAATGGTGTCTAAGGGGAAATTGTAGCAAGGAAAATCACCACGGTGATTTTCGGGTTTGCTTGGTCGCCACCCAAAGATCTGTTTGCGACCAGGAGCAAAACAGAAGCAAAAATTCAGGTCGTTCGCAACCCGAGGTTCCACTGTACATGTTATTGTATTGCCACCACACCAGTTAATACTGCCAGAAGTCCTTTTTCCCCCAAAGAAATACCTTCCAGCTAAGAAAACTCTTTCAATCCAGACCTTTCTCTTCCATTCTGTCAATGAGCAGAAACTTCTGGGGGGAGCAAAATATCAAGATAGTCCCTCATGACTGTAATTGAAATTTTGCTTCTTGTACATTGTGAGTGTTGAGATTTGTGTAAGAGCAGCGAGGCTTCAGTTACGAAGTTCCAACTGCCAGTTTGACTTTTTTGACAACCCTCTTCCCCTTTACAGACACAGCTGAGTGGTAAGTCTTCAGTGACTGAGTAGAGTCAGGAGCATTGGCAGGCATATGTAGTCTTCTAAAATATGGCCTTTTCAAGAGATCTTGGTTTCTGTCTCAGAAATATCCTGATAAGTTTTGCAATCTGCTCTCCGTGAACCCTTTCATCGAGCTTTTATTCTCATTTTTCTACAGATCAATCCATCATGGATGTTTTGAACCATAAGTGTTTTCTAGAAGAATTATTATTTTGGACAATAAAATATGAGTTTCCTCAGAAAATGGTAACTTTCTTGCTCAACATGCTTCCAGATCAAGATTATAAGGTATTAGAGTATTTCTTCTTTCTTTCGTCCTGACAATTCTTACAATGATTCGTGAAATCATTTGTAGTAGTCTAAGGCTGTTGTTAGAGGAAAAAGTCCAACAATTTAACACAATATTCAGGATACTAAGAGAAAGTAGTACAGAAAATAATATGAATTAAACTGCAGTAATTTAAAATATCAAGCTAGGTGTTGGAAGGAGTCAAAAGTGTTTTGAACAATGTTATGAGTTGGCTGGAAGTGAAAATGTAATATCTCACTGTTAGGTCTCTATTTCCAAGGGGTACCCATTAAAGATAATTATGATTAGTTACTATCAGTGAACCTATTGATTTATTCAACCAGTTCTACCAAAAACATAATCTTTCAGGCCAGCTCTTGGAAGAATTAAAAATGGTGTCATTCTCCCTGTAACCAGAAATATAGAACTTAGCAGAGGACTAGCTGTGCAACCAAATACTGTTGTGCATCAGGAAGATTTCAAATTAAGCAAATTAACCCAAATGTTTGGATGTAAAAATGAGTTTATTGGAAAAGATGGAATATAGGAAACGTAAAGAAAGATAGTATCATATAGAATGTGGATAAAATCAGTGCACTCAGCCTAATTTAACCAGCTACACTATGCATCTCTTTGAGTAGAACTGTTTGGGTTCAGAACTTGTTTAAAATTTGTTGTAGATAAGATGATCTAAGAGAAATCACAATCCAACCAATCCTGGTTGGATGAATTGGGCAAGGTCCTCTTTGCATCTCTTATTTCTTCTTCTAGACCACTAGTCTGCTTGTTTTATTAAATGTGAACTATAAATGAAAGTCCTCCTCTTTTGGAAGACTGATTTTTGCTTTGCCCAGTAAAGCCAACTGCTCCATTTCTGACATCATAAAAAAAACCTTGTTATTGAATGATAAAGGCACTGATGAGTTTTTTTTATAATTATGCCATATGTGAGAGATTTTGGGGAAACAAGATAAGAATATTGTTTAATCAGCGAGTTCTTTATAATGCATTAAGCTATGGAAAGATTTAATGATTTACATTTTCTGTGCTTGACTTTCATATAATTAACAGGAAAATATCTCTAATACTCTAAATTCTAGAATAATTATATTGCTTGGGAATTCACGCACATACACATACAAAATTATATGGACCTTGTCATTTTTTGTAGTATTTAAAATTTAAAGCTGTACTCACAATTGAAATAATTTTGAAGGAAATTGCTTTATAGAAGCATATGAGACTTACTCAACAATTTAATCATATTTATGTATATTTTAATTGATTATAAGATATTGAACTAATGTTGGTTCTTAGCAATAATACGGAGAGGCCTTACTTAGGATAATTAATTAAAAATACATTAAAGTAAAGTTGCTGCTTAGTACTTTCACAACTACTTTTTTGGCTGTTTAAAAAACCCCTCTCAATATATAACATGCATAATGCATTGTAATTTATCACATCAGGATCTGTCTATTGGAAGTTTTCTAGTTAGTTAAACTCATTGAATTGTATTACTTTTTGTTTATTTGTAAAGCATATTTTATCTTCCTGCTCATTGTACAGCCCCGCTACATTAATATAATTCTTACTCTTTTTGTTCCCATTGTCCTTTCTTAACTCCCTGTTTTTAAAATGTTTTTCGATTTTTTTGTTGAAATGTTACATATCATATAACCTCGCAAATAAGCTGAGAATTTTAGATGCCAAAATATGCCTAAAAATTGGGTGCAACTTATACATAGTTGGGCTTCTGGGAGAAGTAATTTGGAGAGAGACCGAACAACTATGTTCTCTATTATCTCTCCATTTTATCTAAATTAGTTTGACCAGAAGCTATTCTAAACCAATACTTGTGCATCTTAAGGCACTTCATTACAGTCAATAAATTTAAATTTAGTCTATATAAGATTAATGTTCTCTTATTTTATCTATTTAATTTGTGTGTACTGTATAATTTGTCACAATTCCAAATGACCTTGGCTAGTGTACAGCAAAAATGCAAAACAAAACAGAAAAAATAAAAAGAACAAAAAGCTTATTAAAAAGATAATTAAAAAAGATAAAGGAGACAAACACTCTTAATAGTCAGGTCAGGCTAAAGTCTAAATGGAATAAAACTGAATTGTTTACGTTGACAAAGTGGAGTCTGAACATACTTACGAGTGAAATACACTGCTATTTTGCCCACATCCAATGTTCTTCACAAATAGAGGGGATTTTGAGCTGGACTCCTCTGGCTATATAATGAGCATATTTAGCGTGGCAAGCATTGCCTATTACAGCCTTGTCTACATTTTGTAGGGTTTTAAAGATAATTTTTCAGAAGCATTGGCAACCAAATCAATGACTTTAATTTTGAAGTAATTCTAAATTGGCAGGATTTTCCAGCTATGAGTTTGCTACATTTTGTGCTGCTAGTAACTTATCGATTGTCTTCAAAGACAGAACGATATATTGTACATCGTGTTTCAGCAAGTCTAGATGGGTGATGATCAAGACACAAGTTACAAAAGTCAGGGCATTCTGGTCCAGTTAGGGTCACAACTGGCAAGCAGCCAAAAGTGAGAGAAGAGTCCTTGCCACTTCTCCACCTGTTGGTGAGCAGATGTTGTGAGTCCAAGTGAAGAATTGCTTCTTTTATGGATAACACAACCTTGTATGAGTGATTACCAGGTCTACTGTTATGTGCCCAGATGCTTATCAGCAGCTAGCAACTAACTCTTGGTAGGATTTAATCAAATTTATTTTGCCTCATCCGGATTCATACAGCCTTCAGACTCTGATTCAAGACTTCCTTGGTATTTCTGATTGGGGTGTCCTTATCCCAGACTGATGGATGATTCTTTACAGTGATTTCATGTCAATGTAAAATGACATGGGGGAGAACCCTGAGCCTTATGGAACTCAACATTGGATCTCCCATAGACTTGAACAGTTCCCTTCCATATCTGCCAAGCAAAACACTCAGATACAAACTCACTATAAATAGAGACCCTAGCTCTCAACCCTTGAAGGTGATCCAGAATTATTCCGTGGTAAATACTATTGAATACTGCCAAGAGATCTAATAGAACCAAGCAGGGTGCATCCCTCCAGACCATTTAATACTCTTTTTGTGCCTAAATTCTGACTGAGTCTTCTAGGATGCTCTGTAACTTGTTCCACACCATCTTCTTAGCAAACTTTCCTTAAAAATGCAAATGTTTCCAAGGGGGGCAAGCATGATCCTTCCATATAAAGAAGTGTTAATAGCCTCCCAAATCTATCCATACATGCCTTGCCTAGACATCCAAGGAAGAAAAGAGCAGCATACACCAAGCCCGGAGACTGCAGAATTTAAACTACAATGAATCATACCCATTTCTCACATAAGCTCAAAAAAAACCCATAGGGAACTCACAGATTCATCTAACATGTCTAGAGGAGTTTTTAGCTGCCTGCCCTTCTGCAAAACAGGTTATTTTTATTCTGTTCTTCTAAAAAATAAAGTTTATTATTCTGAGTAATTCTGAATAAGCCAGTTTAAGGCATCAGGCTAGAATCCTTGGTGTTCTAGTCCTACCTCAGGCACAAAGTCAACTCGGTGGCCTTGGGCCAGTCACTTTCCCTCAGGCCTAGGAAAGAGGGAATGTTATTCTGAAAACCTTGTCAAGAAAACTACAGTTTAGTCCAGGTAATTGCTAGGAGTCAACATTAACTTTAAAATTAAAGGCAAAACAAAAAACAAAGGAGAAATAAACAGACAAATCCTGAACAAAACTGCTAGGCAGCATCTGCAAATATAAGTGCAGAGGAGGAAGAGGTTTTTCTGCCTTGCAGGAAGGCTTATATTTCTGTAAATAATTAGAATTGCAATTTGGAAATGTGAGATTTGCAGGTCACTAGAAGAGCTTTCACTGCGAACTTTTGATTAGTTTAGGCAGATATGCAATTAAGAGCCTTTCTGGGCAAAGAATGTTGTTACAGTTATCCACTAATCTAACTAGATTACCGCAGTGGAATTGCTCTTCAAAATGGTCCTAAAACTGAAGAAATTGAATTTGGAAAGAGGCTGGGTATTTCAGCAAGACAGCGATCTAAAACGTTCCTTCAAATTAACCATGAAGATCTTCCAGGAAAGAGAAGCAAAGGTTTTGGAAAAAGCCTCATAGACCCCAGACTTGGAGCTTATTGAAAATTTATGTGGAGATCTCAAATACACAATGCATGTAGAGAGACCTAAGAATATTTTTGTGTGGAAGAGTTCTACAAAAAAGGCTTGGTGGGAGGATAAAATCTAAATGCAACTGTAGAAAGACTCTTAGCTGGCTATAGGAAACATTTGGAAACAATTATTTCTGCCAAAGGAACTGCTACAAAATGCATATCAAAAATGTTTCCAAATTAATACTTGTCGTATTAGTTGTTATTTTGAACTTGTAATGAACTGCATGTAAATAGTGAGCATATACTGAATTTTGTAGAAATATGTTGTGTTTAATCTTGTACTTTATACATTAAAGTTTCCCCAAAGAGGTCAAAATCAAAGGGTCAATATGACTAAGGAGTTCATTATTATTACTACTACTACTTTTCATAATCGTGTCAATTAAATTAGTATTTATTTAATTATTTTCATATAATAAGTATAGGCAGGGGATCAGTGAACAGCCGGAAACTTCTTGAAGGGGTCAGTGAGGTGAATAGTTTGAGACTGCAAATACTGAAGTTGTATCAGCTGTGTTTAGCTAAAAATTATCTGCAACATATATATAGAAACACTATTTAAAGTATTTTTTAATTTTATATGATCTACACTAATACAGTGGACTACTTGGCTCCCAATTTTGATCAGTGGTATTTTTTCACTTGTCCTTTACTTTTTAACAATTAGATTTGACATATTTTTAAATTTTATTTTTACTCATTACATTTATATGCTGCTCATCCCGCTATCAAGCAATATATTGTTTTCCCTGACCACATGACCACGAGAGAATTAGATATCATAGCTTCCTTTCTATGCATAGGGTGGCCTTTGAGGTGAAGTTGGCCCTCTTTTTAAGGACCTTTAGAAAAGCTTGTCAGACCTGACTTTTTGAAGATAGGAATTGAAGGATAGAATGAATTATAATGTGGTCTTCACTGAGAAATTGTGCTATGGATATTGTATTTTGAGTTGTTATTGTTTTTATTATTGAAGTTTCATTTTTATAAACCTCTAAAAATCATCCAGATTGGTGTAAAATAATTGAAATAATATACACAGTACATAAATACTATGACATATATGGAAAGAGCAAATTGTAACACTAATATTTGTTTTATACATTACAGATTGCTTTTACTAAAACATTTGTGCAGCATTATGCTTTTATTATGAAAACACTGAAAAAAAGCCATGAATCTGATACCATGTCTAACAGAATTGTACACATTAGCGTCCAGCTATTCAGCAATGAGGAATTAGCACGTCAAGTGACAGAAGAATGCCAACTGCTTGATATTATGGTTACTGTCCTTCTATATATGATGGAGAGTTGCCTTATTAAAAGTGAGTTACAAGGTGAGTGTATATCTTGCTTTATGATGATTTTTCTCCCAAGGTTGTTGAAAATTGTCGGGTTTTACTTCTAGTGAGTCCATGCTGGGTGGAATTAAGGAAATTGAAATCCACCATTTGTTAAGGTCATCGTGTTGCTTTCAGGTTATTGAAGAGACTTGGATACTGTTCTGTTATAACATTTATACTTTCAATCAAATGGGTTCTGCCCCATGTGAAATGATCCAACTTCTCTAGCTAAATCTTTTAAGCAGGTAAAAAGGATTCTTTTCTAGTCCAGTGCACAAATAAATGGAGGCACAGCTTATTATCCCATTTCCTTTGTAAATCTTAAGCACCTGGTAGCTCTGGTTTCTATGAATAGGTTTCCAAAATAGCCTGGCAGTAGCTTTACATCATCAAATTACGAAGATTTCCTTTGATGGGAAGGGATTTTCTTCTGTAGGAAGTCTGATATGAGCTGCCTAGGATTAAAAAAGATTATGGCTAAGTGTGGCTGTAATCAAACCTCATTCTTTTTCATCATATTCCTCATATCGGTAGCCCATGCTTTTTCACCCCTGATGAAATTGCAATTATCAATAGCAACTTCTGTCTCAGCATTGTCCACTTCACATTGTTTCAGATAGGAAAGGCCTGTGGACTTTTTCAGATGCAGCTGTCTACCTCTAACTATCATCAATCCTAATATAGCTTTTGGGACCATCTCAAACATTCCTCTGATTGTTAGTATTTATCAGAGATGATGTCTGAATATTGGCCATCATTGAGCAAGGATAAGTCAAATTTTGCCAAGAACCCCTATGGACTACTGTGGTTATTCCCTCTTCTCCCATTTGAAGTAATTTTGGAAAAAATGCTATTAAATCCATCCCATTCATTGATTGGTTCCAAGAGAATTTACTATTGTTCTATCAATACTGAGATAAGATAACAGCAGGTTTTCTGTTTCCCTATGTATCCTTAATATGTGGCCTTTTATCTAACTATTACGTCTTTAACACATTGTTAACATTTGCTTTTACTTTTAGATGAGGAGAACAGTTTACATGTAGTTGTGAACTGTGGAGAAGCACTCTTAAAAAACAATACTTACTGGCCACTTGTCAGTGACTTTATTAATATCCTTTCGCATCAAAGTGTGGCTAAGAAATTTTTGGAAGATCACAGGCTACTGGTAACATGGATGAACTTTGTGTCATTTTTTCAAGGTATGTGATGCTTTCATTGATTATACACGTTATTTTTGAATAGAGAAACAGTTTGACAAAACATTTTAAAACATATGGAGGGGTTTATAATGATTGTTTTTCAAAAGCTGTTACAAATATTGAAATTAATTGAAATTAATTAATGAAGTTAATTGGCTACTACAATTACAACAGTATTCCAACTGTTGTAACATCAGTTTGCACTGAACATAGGCTGTAAAGGGATTAAGCTTCTAATTTTTTTTTCTGTTTGGCCATTTTCCTTGCTTTTAATGTTTATCCCACACATGTTTGACAACTAACTTTGTTGTTTAATGCAACCCTGAAACAGTTTTTGTAAATAGTTAGCAGCAGATTTATTGAATAGTGTGAAAAATGCATTATTATTCATAGCTAAAATGTACAATGTTGTCTCAATCTTTTAAGGCATGAATTTAAATAAAAGAGAACTTAATGAACATGTTGAGTTTGAATCCCAGACGTACTACGCTGCTTTTGCTGCTGAACTTGAGGCCTGTGCTCAACCAATGTGGGGCTTACTGTCACACTGCAAAATCAGGGTAAGTTGAGCTATATTGTTTTCTCTCTCTTGTGGATCTTTATGATTGTATATTTTAAAAAGCAGTATGCAGTTGTGTCAAATCAAACATCAGCTACTGTGTCTTGTGATCTGTTGGGCCAACACAATATTTTATGCCAGTTGGCCTGAATATCTGGTCAGAAAGAGCCATTCAGCCTAAGACACAACTATAAGAAATTCATGCCCAGAAAGAAGAGAATATAATTTATGGGAATATTGGCTGATTCCCAACATGCGTGAGGAACAAGTCTGCAGTTTTCCTGGAAAATGCATAACTGTTTCTTATTTTTCCTGAAATCTGTAATACTTCCTTGCTTTCTTTTTTGATTCCAATATTGACATTGGGCTTTCATTTAAATACAGATCCTCTTTCTGTTCATGGAAGGAATTGAGAGAAGCAGAGAGGGTTCCCTCCCCCCCATTTTTCATGTGAAGCCCCTCTCCCTGTCTGTAGTAGTGTACAGAAGGTCCTTTTGGGGGCAATCTTTCCAGCCACTGTTAGGTGAGAAGTAATGGCCAAAAAAAATCACCTCTCTGTTTAATGTTCCCATGAATGGAGCTCTGTAAATCCAAGGCACTTTAGGGGGAACAAAAAAGAAAGATGAAAGCTGCAGCCCTCCTATTTACCTTGCTACATCTTTGAAGTGCTACAAGCCTTTGTTTTTTTCAGTCTGTGCAACATTTGTAATTCACTTCAGGAGACGGAAGAGTACACACGAAATGTTGTTAGATACTGCCTAGAAGCACTTCAGGATTGGTTTGATGCAATCAACTTTGTAGATGAGGTGGGTATATCCTATATACTTAATTTGATATTTGAATGTTGTATCATACCATATAATATTACCATATAATTTTAGAATTAAATATACTGATTTTTTTCTTTAGCCTACATTTCTTGGTTACCAGTTCATATTTGATATTTCTTCTGCACAATGAAGAATTTTCTGCTGTCACAAATATGTGAAAATATAAATTCATTGGGATATGCTGAAATTTAGATTTTTTTATCCTAAATATTTAATTAAAAACATAAGACAATATTTCAGTAAATAAGGAATATGCTTGTAATTTGAATTGGTGGGCTGGTCTATGCAGGGAGCATTACACATTGCAGGCCATAGATTCTTTTGGAAGATGCTGTGACTTGTATGGCATGATTTGTAAAGGATCTTTGTTAATGAAATGACAAATACACTTGCAAAGCTTTTTTTTTAAAAAAAATCTTACATGGCATTTCTCCTTGTTCATTATCAGATTTTTCCTTCATATTCATTTTTATGTTACTGATTATTTCAAAGACACATTTATTTTATGAATTGAATGTTTCAGAAAACATTGATAAGTGGGGACTCCGTGACCTTGATTTTCAGGGCAAAATTGAGTTCTGACTATGAATGTTTCCTGAAGTCCAGAAAACTACTGTCATAATCCCCAAGTTGAATTTCTTATTAATAGTGTAATGTCCTTTTTTTGCAGCCTACTCCTAATCAGGTTACGTTTCACCTCCCGTTGCATCGCTACTATGCTATGTTTTTGAGTAAGGTAGGTAAATCATTTTTGCAGAGTAAAATTGGGCATTCTACAAGTAGATTTGTGATTTACCTCAGGATATAATATGCAATTACTTTATTTATAGGCTGTTAAATGTCAAGAGGTAGATTTAGATTCACTTCTTCCAGACCAAGAGATGTTGATGAAACTAATGGTTCATCCACTTCAAATTCAGGTAAATCTTTTCTTATCTCAGCATACTATTATGTAAACTTTAGAGAGGTGTCAAATAGTGATCACTGATGAAATTTCATAGACAGAGTATTCAGTTTGCCTTGGATTTACTGGAAGCAATTGATTTATATGAATGAAGGCGGATATATGTGTCCCAGGATAATGTTGCAGGATCCAATCTGGATTGGTCACTGGGACCAGAGTTTTAATCTTCCAAGCTTTCAGACTCATGCTGGAGCCCATCCTCAGGGAATTTCTCTGTAGCAGAGTGTGAGCTGTTCTGTCTATGGTATTCTGTGTGCAGTGCAACAGGCACTATAAATACCACACACAGAACAGCTCACACTTTGCTAGAGATAAGTTCCCTGAAGATGGGCTCCAGCACGAGCCCAAAAGCTTGGAAGACTAAATTGTTTAGTCTAAATTGCAATTGTTTTATAGCTGGATGTATGACTCTAGTGTCCAACTTGAATGTATTTATCAAACTCCTGTCATTTATGTCAAAGCATTTTATGTTGTTACGTTTCAATTTATATTTATGTTTATGAGAGGAGCACAATAAAGAAAGACAAATTGCTAGATAATGCAAGTTTACAAAGAACAAAAGCAAGACAAAATTTTCAAAGGAAATTAAATACAAGTAAAATAGGCAAGGTACTATCAGGACTACTTTGTTTTATTGAATATTTAAATTTATTCTAGGAGCTGAAGATGCACTAAATCATACAAAGAAACTTAGATATGTTGCTACTTTCTTGAGATAGCATACATACAATATGTGGTCCTAAAAAGAACAAATATTTTGATAGGTTCCAATCTTGCTGGAGATCTGCTGCAAAAACTGTATAACTCAATATAAGAATGTATTTTCAGGAAATAAAAATAACACAGATAGTCAATAGATCACATGTTTATCTACGATTATAAAATATAATAATGTGGAAATTGTTTTCCTTTTATTCCACATTTGGTAGGCAAGCCTTTCTGAAATTCATAGTAATATGTGGGTAAGGAACGGCCTGCAGATTAAAGGACAAGCCATGACATATGTGCAGTCTCACTTCTGTAATTCTATGATTGATCCTGACATTTATCTGTTACAGGTAGGTCAACGCTGTCTTTGACTCCATCACTTAGTGTTAGTACATAATTGAATATGATAACTAACGTGTATGTGTGTTTCTTTGAAGGTTTGTGCTTCTCGACTTGACCCCGATTATTTTATTTCCTCAGTTTTTGAAAGGTAATGTGCTATTATTTTATATAAAAATCATCTACAGATAATCCTCTACTTACAACAGTTTGTTTAGTTACCGTTCAAAGTTACAATGGCACTGAAAAAAGTGACTTATGACCGTTTTTCACACTTATGACCATTGCAGCCTCCCTGTGGTCACATAATCAAAATTTGGATGCTTGGCAATGGACTCGTAGTTATGAAGGTTGCAATGTCCCGGGGTCACGTGAACAGCTTTTGCGACCTTCTGACAAGCAAATCAATGGGGAAGCCAGATTCCTTTAATAATTTTGCTACTAACTGCAATGATTCACTTAACAACTATGGTTAGAAAGGGCTCTATTGTGGTCATAAGTTGAGAACTACCCTTATTTATTCTGCTTGTATACCAACAAACAGAAAAAGCCAATTTACAATAAACATACATCCAACTAATATGTCCACCGTATGCATTCTTAAAACTGTAAACTATTTAGATGTGAGGAAAAGAGAGAAACTAGGCAAATTAGATTGGTCAAAATGCTAGGCAAATTAGATTGGTCAAAAGTTACTACACTGTAGTAACTTTGAACAGTCACTAAACAAAACAGTGAGTAAGCAACAACCAGTATCCCATACTTGGATGCCTCAAAACATCAAATAGTACACTGGTCAGAAGGTGTCTCTTAGTTTGGTAGAAAGCACGTATCCCAATGCACATGTTATTTTGACTGATAATTTTTCTTTAGCAATATAGCCAACTTTTTCTAGGCTAGATTTTTTTTTCTTGCTCAGGTTATCTTTATAGAGTTTCCTCCCAAATTTCATCCTCTTAGCAATGTCAAAAAGTTAAAGAGAGAAAATCAGCAAGAGTTTAGTTACGTGATTTTCTTGCCTTCATAGATGTTAGGAATATTTAGCCCATACTTGCTCTCTTCTGAGTTCCATTTGCTGTAGAGTACAATGAGGAAAAATACAAGATAGGTCCAAGAAGCTTTAGAAATAGATAGGATGCTGATATGAAAGCTTGCAAATTAAGCTAATACTGTTGTTTGGCTAATTCTACAGCTTCACAATGCTCTCAAGTTAGCAATAATAGATTTTGGGGTCACATGAATTCAAAGGTTTCTTCAAACCTTTACACAGTTATGTTTCTGAATTTGTCTTTTTTTTTTTTTAATCCCTATAGGTTCAAAGTGGTCGATCTCTTAACAATGGCTTCCCAACATCAGAATACAGTGCTAGATTCGGAGCATGAGAGGTCAATGTTAGAAGGCGCTTTAACCTTTCTTGTCATTCTTTTAAGTCTACGTTTACATTTAGGTGAACTTGGAGTCTTTTCTTCTATGCTTTAGTTTTAGCAGCTTATTTATGCAGGTGTGCGTAACACAGACCTTAATGAATTTTAAATTATGGGGGTGGGGCAGATAAAAACAGGTACAAACTATTTGGTAACAATTTATTTTCTTATTTCTTGCAACCTGGTTAAATATGCGTTCATATTTGTTGTTTACAAGCAACTGCTATATTGAAGGCTTAGTTCAGGAAGCCAACAAATAATTCTTAATTTGAGTGCCACATTGGCAGAAGTTCTGTTCTGTTATATTTCATGGAGCTCGTTCCCAAGTAAATGTGTAGCATTATTGTTTTGATCCTTAATTTTTTATTATCCATTCTAGTTAAAGACTTACAAAACTGGAGAATTGTAGAAAGCTGCTTTATAGTAACTTGGGATCCCAATGGGAAAAGACCACAGTGGAGGTGGTTGATGGATTAACAATAGAACCCACCTCCCCACAACCTGGCCCTGCCCTCCCCATCTTTAATTGGATCGTAGCATTTTGCTTGTTTTAATTTATGTTTTTAGTATATTTATGTTTAACTTTCATGATTGTAAACCACCCAGAGTTTCCTTGTGGTAAGATGGGCAGTCAATATTTTTTTTATAAATAAATACTAGATCAAATCAGTTCCATTTAGTTCAATATTTTCAACTGTCTCTGTTAGGGATAAAGATAGAAGTATTTCTTGACTTTGCTTGGACATCCTGGAAAAATAATCTGGTTCTCCTTATTTAGTTTGTTACTGATTGAGAACTTTGAAGTCTCCAGGATGCCTGCAACAAGAGCCATTTTTTTTCACCTCTGAAAGAGAAGATGTTAGTTTATTTTACAGCTAGGTAGATGAATACTCTAGTTAACCCCTGCCATCCACAACAGAATTAGCCAGATCCAACATTTTTTTTCTGGTTTGGCAATGGGGGAGGGGCCTTTGCTCTGCTCTCCAAACTTTAGCTAGATTTTAGGGCTAAAGTTAGCGTTAGGTTTATTCTATTCTATCCAAACTACAAACTACTAAAAAAAGAAGAAGAAGCTTTAGCTTTTCTTGTCCTACTTATTTCCATGGAAGAGTGAAATCTAGTGTCAGTTAGAAAAATAATCAGTAATGGCAAAATGGTTAGCATTTGCTCTTTATTTGAGCTTTTTATTTTTCCATGTCTTTATTTTGGAAACAGTTCATTTCTGATGACTTAACAAAATTCAAGCTTGTGTTGGACCAAATGATCAGATGAATTTGCATCAGACTGTATTCTTATATTGTATATGCATTGTATTCATAAAAGCTCTTTTGAAGTATTCTGACTCATGTGGGGATTTATTGTTAATAGGTAAAAGTTAATTGTTTGGAGAGCTCAATCAAATCTTTATTATGATCATGGACCAACATAATGAGGGTGGGATAGAACTATTTTCAAAAATTGAAATATATGTAAACAAAAAATTAACAATGGAATGTTAGCATCAGATTGAGGAGGATGTTAATTTACTATGCATTTTATATATGTGTTATCCAGAAATAAGCCTAAATGGACTCAGTGGGACCCAATGTCTAATTAAGATCTCTTACATAGCTTGTAAGAGACAGGGCTTGTAAGGCACATGTGTTATACTTGGATGTCTTCAATACACTTTAGGCCATTTAAACAGGTTTATCATTTAGTTGGAAAGTTGTATAGTAAACATAAATCTTTTATTTCTTAGATTTTGAGTATGTTAATTTCCCTATCAATTTTTTTCTAGGGATGACAGATGATGAGATTTTAAGAGCCGAAATGGTAGCTCAGCTCTGCATGAATGACAGAACTCATAGTTCTCTACTGGACCTTATATCCTTGTGAAATTATTTAATTTATGATTTCAGGCATTCTGTTGCATTTTCCTTTCATGTGTTTTACAAATAAAACTATTTTGAACTTGTGTTACCCCGTATCAAGTTAATCGTTATTTGTGGCTAAGCTTTACATATAAAAATCACATCAACCTTGGAATAAAGTTTAAACTTTTGTTGTATTACCAGATTGGCAAAATGCTATCAGTAAGCCAAGTCTCTCTAGTTTTGATGTAAGAAATCTATCACACTTTATCCTGACTGCTTCTACAATTTGTTTCTAAAGAAGTGACACAAAATCTGTGTGTATTTTGGCATTTAGGTAAAGTGCCTTCTCTTTGTTGGGCCTTGAATTCTGGGTAGGGATAGAAGGAACCAGGACAAATAAGCATATATCTTATGTAATTGATAGTTTGAAACATAAATCTGTTTAAAAGTTATGCAATGTATACAAAGAACCAGAAGAGTGCAGTATACCATTATTCTTCTAGCGATATAAATTTTGCTATTTAAAGATGTACTACAAATTTCATTCCTGTAATCCTCAAAAGACTAAAATAATTAGAATGGGATTCAAATTTTAATGATCTAATAGAGACCTCTTGTGGTGAAATTCAGCATTTTCACAAGGTAATGTTGATAGGTTTTTCCTTCTAAACAGTTACATACAATGTTTATAGGCAAACCTTGCTGCACAAAATATCTTCTTAATGATTGCTATTGTCTTAACCAAATGATAACATTCCAGAAAATCCTAATCCTAAAAGTGGCATTATTCCTGGAAGTTTAAGTTTTGAATCAATGCTGTCTGCTGTGGCTGATTTTAAAGCCCCTGTATTTGAGGCAGGGGGTTCCATGCAGCAAGGAATGTATACACCTAAAGGTAGGATAAAATGTATTAATGTACTGTACATTTGCAACTTATTTTAAGCACTCTAAAAAGATCAGAAATACTTCTATTTCATTTTTTAAAACCAGTTACATAGTGTTAATTATATGATGTATGCTTGAATGATACGTGCTTTTGCTTTCTTAATCACTTGATTTAAAGAAACATGGTGACTTTTGATGTGTAAAAAAGAATATAATGGATAATATTGCTCTGTTTTAATCTTGGGGAAGAAAGGTTGTGATAATGGAGATTGTGAGGATAAACGAAGTGCATTCTGTTACTGATCTATTCATCTATATGGTACATACATAGCTTTATATGAAATTACCATAATTATGATATATGTAGTATCATAATTAAATTATGAATTCGTGCATATTATGAATTATAAAATTATGACAATAAAATAATCATAATATAATAGTAAATATGTACTGGCTCTTTTTAACAGCTGAGATCTGGGATGAAGAATTTGACCCAGTCATGGTAATTCTCCGAACTGTTTATCGCAGAGATGTACAGTCTGCAATGGATAGATATACTGCCTTGTAAGTGGAATATGTTCTGTGTCATAAAAAGACCGTTATATAACAGAAATAGGAAGCTGTTGACTATTTGGAATTTCTCTCTCTCTCTCTCTCTGTGTCTCTCTTATCTATCTACCTATCTGAATTAATTAATTTTCTGTTTAAGTGCCTTACAGAAGAATTAAAGGAGGCAAAAAAAACCCTTTCCTTTAATATAGGCTTACCAATTAAAACTAACCATCTTCAAGCTAATGGCTAAAATTTTAATTTATCTGTTAATACTGGTTTGTTGGCAGCAGTACTCTGTTTATTCAGGAAAATAGACACTTTGCATCAGAAATAGTAACAGTAATTATAGTTTTCTATATTGGCTTTTATGTTAATGCCCAATCTAGGTGAATTGCAAGCTGCTTCTAAATATAATAGGATATTTCTTGTGTTCAAACTAAGTATTAGAGAAATACCATATTGTTCGGAGTATAAGATGCTCTGAAGTATAAGACGCACCTAGCTTTTGGGGAGGAAAACAAGGGGAAAAAATCTGTCTCTGCCTCCCAGCAATTTGCCTCCTTGCAACAAACAGCCTGGTCAGCTTCAGCACAGCCTGATTAGTACAAGCAGCTGATTGTCGGTTGGATCATCCTCCCGATGATCAGTTGCTTCAGGCTGCAGGGATCGCCATTGCCTATTGCTGCCTCCGCGCACCCCATTTTCGGCCTCTTCATCCCATTTTCCGCCTGTTCCAATCCCCGCCACCCGGAATGGGCAGGAAATGGGGCACAAGGAGGCCGAAAACAGGCTGTGTGGAGTTTGAAAACGGGATGTGGAGGCCGAAAATGGGGCATGCGGAGGCAGCAATAGGTGATGGCGATCCCTGCAGCCTGAAACAGCTGATCGTTGGGAGGACGATCCAACTGACAATCAGCTGCTTGTGCTAGTCAGGCTGTGCTCAAGCAGACCAGGTTGTTTGCTGTTTGCTGCAAGGAGGCAAATTGCTGGGAGGCAGAGGCCGAAGGGTGGGGACCGGGACGCACAGACATTTCCACCCACTTTTTTTGGGGGGGGGGGAGTGCGTCTTATATTCCAAAAAAATACGGTAATCTGTGAATGTATGCAAGTCTCAGTATTGCATATTGAATCAATTGTGCCTGGAATATAGTCAAGAGAAAATCCATTGTGTGGATAAGCTCTAAAATCTGATCCATTGTTAGGGTTTGGGGATTAACCCCTAGAAGAGTATTGCAGCAGTAGTCAAGCCAGGAAGCCAAACGAGAGTGGAAGGGCCCCAGAGTATACACACACTGAACACAAACACTGTTTGTAGTTTAAATAGTTTTTAATCCAGTTAGAGTTTAAAGCATTGTCATTCAGTCCATTAAGTCATTCACAGTATTTCCATCCAGTAAGACTCACTAGTATAGTCCAAGTTAAGAGTCTTTGCAATATCTTTATCAGCCGATAAAGATATCTTCTCCTCCTCCGGTTTCACTCTCCAGAGAAACAAACGCTGGATATTCAGTAGAATTACGCAGTAAATCAGCAAACAGTAGCAAACAATAACAGTTCAGTCACAGGCACTCACAGTCAGTAATCACAGTTAGTCACAGCAACACACAGTAAGTCGCAGCAGCACACAGTTAAAGTAACAGACAGAGTAAGCTTTCCAGCTTCTAATGCTTCCTTATATTGTAACTTCTAACCGCACCCTTAATCGGCTAATTGCCTGCTGCATTGTGCTTAAAGTGATAAGCACTTAAACCATAATATCTAAGTTTTATATATTTATTCACCCAAACCATATTTGGTATCAATGTTATACCTAACATACTCCCCTTTTGGGTGAAATAAATATATAATACCTTTACAATCTTATCCCATATTTTTTCACAACTCTCCTGGTGCTTACTGGCACCTTGGGCTTTAGTAAAATTATCAGCTAAATTGTCCTCCGACATACAGTACTCTAGCTGAATCATCTTACTTCTTACAGATTGTCTCACGTTTAGGTATCTTAGATCTGTATGCTTGCTCCTTGTTTTTACTCCAATATTTGTGGCCATTTGAATTGCTGCCTGATTATCTTCATGAATAATTATAGGATAATCTACAGTTATACCTATATCAATTAATATTTGTTTATACATTATTAATTCTGTACATAACAATGATAAACAGGAGAATTCTGCCTCCATAGTAGACAAACTTATATGCTGTTGTCTTATTGACTTCCAGCCTATTAATGTCTTACCCAGCATTATGGCTGTTCCTGAAGTCGACTTTCTAGTGTCTCTTTCTGATGCAAAGCTAGCATCTGCATAAGCACTCAGAATTAAATCACCCTTTGGTTCCAAATACAATGAATAATTCATTGTCTTTTTAAGATATCTTAATATCCTCTTAGCTGCAATCCAGTGTCTTTCACATGGTGCAGAATTGAATCTAGCCAACTGATTCACGCAGTACGATATATCTGGTCTAGACCAAATACTAATATAACTCAAACTACCAATTAAAGATTGATAAATCACCTTATCAAACTCAGGGCTTTGTTCATCAGTGTTGCTAAACTCCTGACTCATTGGAGTCTTAGCTGGCTTACAAAGCTCCATCTTGTAATCTTTTAGCAATTTGCTTATCTTATCTTCCTGAGATATCTTAAAACCTTTCCTTGTTTTCTTTATATTCAAACCGAGATACTTCTTTATCTCCCCTAATTGCTTGATCTTTATTCTCTTTCCTAATGATGCTATTATTTTATTTGCTTCATCATTAGTTTCAGTTATCAATGCAATGTCATCTGTGAATAGTAATAATAATGATACTTTCCCATTTGTCTCCCTCTTAAACAGACATGGATCGGCTAAACCAGCTTTAAATCCTATATTGTCTAGTTCCTTTACAATATACTGGTTCCATTCATAGCCTGATTGTTTAAGACCATAGAGACTTTTCTTTAACAACCAACAATCATTATTATCCTTATTTTCACTTTTAATACCAACAGGTTTTTTCATATAAATAATATGTTTTAATGGGGCATGCAAGTAAGCAGTTTCCACATCTAGATGGTTAACTATATAGTTTTTACTAGCTGCCCACACTAAAGCTGCCCTCAAGGTTGCTGCCTTAAGACTAGGTGCAAACACCTCATCATAGTCATTAGCATTCTGCCTAAAACCTTGGGCTACTAACCTTGCCTTATGGATTAATTTACCATCTTTATCTGTTTTTACCTTAAATATCCATTTGCAGCCAATGGATTTCTTTCCTACAGGTAATTTGGCATTTTCATACACTTTCATATCACTTAATGAATTCAGTTCCTTATTCATTGCTGCATACCATCTTTCTTTTTCCTTAGTAGGATACTTTTTAATTTCTTCAACAGAATTAGGAACTTGATTAATCTGGCACACTGTGTTAGCCTGGTACCTATCAGGCGGTCTAGATATACGTGTAGTTCTTCTGGGAATTACAGGGCTTACAGGAGGACTTTGTTGAACTACTACCTGTTCATCTTCCTCATCCTGTTCAGCTATTGAATCTGTTTCTTCCTTTATGGGCACTATTTCATCCTGTATTTGTCTCTTTACTTTATTTTTAAAGTTACAGGGATAACTAATGGGATTTCTATAGGATTCAATAATTACATCTTTATTGGCATCCTGTTCTAATTTCTCCCATCCTTCATGTTCTAGAAATTGGGCACTAGCACTACATAACACTTTAGATGTGCCTTTCTCCCAAAATCTATATGCCCTATGGTTTGCCTGATAACCAACGAAGAAAAATCTTTTAGCTCTATGTTGCCCTTTTTTCTGAGTTGTGCAGGAATATGCACCCATGCTGGTGCACCAAATGTGTGCAGGTAACTTAGATCAGGTTTCCTGCCATGCCATCTGGTGAATGGTATTTCACCTGTTGTTGTATTAACAACGTTGTTCAATATGTTATTAGCACACATTGTAGCCTCCCCCCACAAAGAATCAGGTAACCCAGAATCATTTAACATTGTTCTAACCATTGCCTGTAGTGTTTGGCCTCTTCTTTCAATAAAAGCATTATGTTCTGGCCTGTATGGAGCAGACTTCTTATGCTCTATTCCAGCTACCTTAAGTCTGTTCTGGAATTTGTTATTAACAAATTCCGTGCCATTATCTGTCACCAGGGTTATCAGTTGTCGTTTAGACTTTCTTTCAGCAAACCTAAGCCAATTGAAAAAATGTTGATATGTTTCAGTTTTGCTTTTCATTAAATAGCAAAACCCATATCTAGAATAATGGTCCATAATGCTGAGTATATATCTAGCACCCCCCATACTGGGTTTCTTTGGACCTATGATGTCTGCAAATACTACTTCTAAAGGTTCTTTTGTTTTGAAACCATTTAGCCTATTTGCAGGCAATACTTTGCTCTTATCTTCACAGCAAACATTACAACGCAAATATTTATCACAAGGTTTTAACCTTATTCCTTCAGATAACTCAACTGTACGTTTTAGCATTTTAAAATTTACATGCCCCAAACGCCTATGCAATAAATGGATACATTCATCATGAGGCTTTATATTATTAAATACAGTTTGAGCCTCCCCTTTCTTACTATTATCTAAGACATATAATGTTCCATTTAAAGCTGCAGTTACCCTTTTGTTATCTTTTTCAATTATGCAATTATTATCTTTAAAAGTAATTACATAACCTAATTTATCTAATACCCTTACTGAAAGCAAATTAAACTTTAGTTGCGGTACATACAACATTTTTATATCCTGGTTTATGTACGGACAACGTGCAAAACCTTGACCTTTCGCTTTCAGGTTCCAGCCGTTAGCAAGTGATATATGTTGAGAACTTGTAGACATTTTTATAAATTTTGTCTTATCTCTTGTGATGCAGTGGGATGCGCCACTGTCAACCACCCATAAATTATTCTTCACATCAGAGTTGCTAAACGTGGCTAGTTCAAATGCTTTCTTTGGCTTTTTTACATTCTGGCTTTTTCTCTTTTTGCAGAATCTTGCCAAATGTCCTCTGCCTCCACAATTAAAACACTTTTTAATTGTGTATGCCGTTGAAGATAAATTCTCTTCTTCCAGGTGCTGTACTTTGCTAATCTGGTTTCTTTCAAGCTTTGAAGATAATTTCTCTTCTTTCTTATCTTCTCTCAGCTCGTCACGCTCACGCCTTCTTCTGGCTTCTTCTAGTAGCCTGCCTGTAATCTCGGTTAATGAGAGGCTTTCTTTTGGCAATACTTCTAACGAAGTCACATAGTCATCATAGCTTTGATCTAATGAAGATAATATTATGTAGACTTGTTGCAGTTCATTAAATATAAGCTCTTTTTCTTGCAAATCTTGAAAAATGCTCTTCATACAGTTTAAATGAACTAACATATCTCCATTCCTCTGAAGATGCGTTCGAAAAAGCTTCCGTGTAAGATTTATATGTGCTCCTACACAGTCCCGAACATAAATCTTCCTGAGGTTCTCCCAGCAGTTTGCAGCATTTTCTTCTCCACGAATATGGACAAGCTGCTGATCACAGAGAGTCAGTCCTATGATGCATAAAGCCTGCTCATTCTTCAGTTTAAAGTCTTGTAACTTTTCGTTATCATCATCATCAGCAGGATCCCAGCTACTCACATCTGGTGGGTTTGCTATAATGTCCCACAAACCTTCTCTGCGTAGAATTAAACTACATTTCATTGACCATGAAACATAGTTTGTTCCATCCAGCCTGGATATCATGGACAGTTGTGACAAATTTACTTGTGCCATTACTCTTCAGATATTTTGACTATTTTAAACTAATTAAAACAGTTTGTTTTTACAGTAATGTGCAACTCACACCAACTCTCTCTGCTATATCCTGGTTAGTTAGACTATGCTGCTGGGCCCATAACCAATGTTAGGGTTTGGGGATTAACCCCTAGAAGAGTATTGCAGCAGTAGTCAAGCCAGGAAGCCAAACGAGTGGAAGGGCCCCAGAGTATACACACACTGAACACAAACACTGTTTGTAGTTTAAATAGTTTTTAATCCAGTTAGAGTTTAAAGCATTGTCATTCAGTCCATTAAGTCATTCACAGTATTTCCATCCAGTAAGACTCACTAGTATAGTCCAAGTTAAGAGTCTTTGCAATATCTTTATCAGCCGATAAAGATATCTTCTCCTCCTCCGGTTTCACTCTCCAGAGAAACAAACGCTGGATATTCAGTAGAATTACGCAGTAAATCAGCAAACAGTAGCAAACAATAACAGTTCAGTCACAGGCACTCACAGTCAGTAATCACAGTTAGTCACAGCAACACACAGTAAGTCGCAGCAGCACACAGTTAAAGTAACAGACAGAGTAAGCTTTCCAGCTTCTAATGCTTCCTTATATTGTAACTTCTAACCGCACCCTTAATCGGCTAATTGCCTGCTGCATTGTGCTTAAAGTGATAAGCACTTAAACCATAATATCTAAGTTTTATATATTTATTCACCCAAACCATATTTGGTATCAATGTTATACCTAACATCCATGTTTATATACAGTTTCAATTTAGTCAGGGAAAAACTGTTTTATTTACAGATTATGACAAGTTATCCCTTATTAGGGTGCTACATAGTAGTTAAATGTATACTTTTTGTATACTGCAAAATATTATGAAATGTCTGGTTTGAGCTAGATTTGGTCTATGTTTTTATTGCTTTGGTTTTTAGAAATGATATGTCAAAATGATGTATCACCTGCCATATTTCATGTATATATAACCTTTTCATTTTTTAGTGAATTGAATAATGTGTTCCTTCAGGCGAAGTAAAATCAGATTGGATCAACCTTTCGAGTTTCTTCTTTCCTCAGTCTTCTATTCCTTTTTTTTCCTCCAACTCTTGTATCTTTAGCTTAAAAAGTGGTTCAAATTCAAGTGTATAATTAATCTTCATGTTTACAGGTAAAGAATATTCAGTGTAGAATTTCTTTCTTTTACAGTTTAAAACAGAGTGGAAAAGTCCATGGAAATCCTTGGCCTCCCTACAAGAAACGAACACATTTGCACCCAAGTTATAAAGGACTCATGAAACTTTTGCATTGCAAAACTTTACACATTGTACTGTTCACTCTACTCTACAAGGTAGTATTGGAAAGGCTGGGATAAAGAATTTGAAACTAAAAATTACTTTCAACATTGTTTTAAGTTTTGTGTGAAAAATATTGTTTTTATTACACACAATACAATGCAATACATAAATTGTACATGTTTTCCTCTTTTTCATTGTATTTCCAAAGGAAAAACTGAACACAAGTACATATATTTAAGCTTACTAGTATGTATGTATCTATGTATGTATGTATATACAGTTTGTACTTTTTCAGTTCTTTAAAAAAATAATAATCTTATGATAAAATATTTTTCCGGTTGTGGTTGAGGTTTCTTGTAACATTCATTAATACTGTATATTCAGTTATTGAATTCTGAATGGGAAGTTTTTATTCCCCTGAATTCTAAATGGAAAATGTGTTTCTTTATTTTGTCATAGATTTTAATGGATCATCAAAATTTGTCAGAACATGTCCTTTGCATGGTTTTATATTTGATTGAATTGGGACTAGAGAATTCTTCTGAACAGGAATCTGATGAAGAAGTAAGTGCTAATTAAAGCATTTTACATAGAAAACAAATGAGCTTTGCATTGAAATGGTGCAGTGTTGTGCTTTTTTCAGGCTTCTTCTCCATACCATTTTTCTCCAATTTTCCCTTCTTTTTATATTCTGCCATATTTCCTGCCTACTGAGTATTTCTTCATCCATTTATAGGTTTCCTCCTGTACCTGTACTGAAAACTCACTTTCAGTTGCATGAGATTTAAGTTCTCTTATTGAGAAATTAAATCTTCAATTGTGAAGTTATATTAAAAATAATTGTTAAATGTGAATGTGAAAGTATCCCACTCATACACAAAAAAATTTACATTATTCCTTCATTCATTTATATATGCATTCTCCTGTTCCAGCCATTCCATTTTGTTTTCTTCTGCTGCTTTTGTTGATTATTCCCATTCACGTCAACCTATATCTCTATAGATTCTACATTCTAAGTTACCGAATTATTATGGGATAGATTTTAATCTTTCCTACAAAATCGTGTTATTTGCAAAGATTGAGGCTACCCCACATCTGCTAATATCTTGTTTGTATGGATGGATGATGTGATTTTCTCTTTTTGCAACCTGAGAAATCTCTAATATATACTAGCCTTTGTGATGCATTTTATTTTTAGAGATATGTTTCTCTCGTTGAGTAAAGATAGATGGATTTAAAGGGTGAAGGTGAGCTCAAAGGAAAAGTAATATAACATGTCAACTAAAAATGAGTATTTTAGCCAAGCTAATCTTGTGCAAGTTATTTCTTCTCCACTTACCAGGCATAGTATAGGAATAGCAGTAAATCACAAACGTCTTTGAAGGGTTATAAAGAACATGTATTGCTGACCTTGGTATATGGAAGTATGAATTCCATAGGATTGCTATTTTAATTTTTTGGGGGGTTCCATTTATGTATAATAGTAGATTGAGATTTTTTTAAAAATAGTGTACTGAACATATCACAATAATCTAGGACACATAAAATGCTAAGATATGATATTCACGGTAAGATAAAAGAAAAATCAATGATAATAAGGTGATCCCGGAATGTAGTAAAAGTATTATGTACCCAGGTTTTCTGAGTACTTTGTAAAGTGAGATGCTACATGTTAGGGTCATGCAACCCATTTGGGGACTTCATTTGGTGAGCAATCCCAAGAGTTGCACATCCTGGACAATTCTCAAAACTTTTGAAGCAGCCCCAATAAGACCTTGGGTGACATAACCACCCCAAGAATGTCCCTTCAAATGTTTTGCACAGCATGAATAAGTATAAATTCTATTCTATCTTGAACATACTTTCCCCCCCCCCTCCCAAAGATATTGGTCTATATTTTTATTGTTATTAAACTACCGTAGTTACATGGCTAAATAGAGAACTAAGTATTTTTTTACATGCTGAAATTGATATTAATTTTTATATATTTACTGTTTGTGCTAATTGAATCCTACAATGTTGATCATCAGCTTCATGTGTTATGGTTAACATACTAGGATTCCATGGGTGGCCATGAACGTTGCCATGATAGCTGGTTTCCAGGGAATAATTTGGTGTCAAATATGCGTCACTTTATTAACTATGTGCGGGTACGAGTACCAGAGACAGCACCAGAGGTGAAAAGAGAACTGCCTGCAAGTACAAGCTCTGATGGCTTAGCAACCTCTCAGGTAAAGTTGTAACATTTTTTTTTCTTACTGTGGTAATTTTAGATGTTTAAGTTCAGCATAGATTTTAATCTTTTTATAGGGAGTTCAAGTAAGCTTTGCTTGAAATGTATTTTTCTCTGTCACTGTTTACATATCTGGTATTTAGTAATATGATTCTAAAGGATTTTTAATAGCCTCCTTTTTCCTCCAACTTATCAGAATCCAAGGCGCTCTAAAGGACTCCAGAGAGAGGTAGATTTGTGTGTATTTTGTAAATCTAATGCAGTGTTGCTTTAACTATGCTGACCCTAACATTATGGCATTTCCTATTCATTTCAAGCCACTAAGACACAATATTTTTGAAATAGTCTTATGATTGTATTAAAATATTTGTATTTCTATTAAAATATATGAGTGTAATCCTTTAGTTTGGTCCTAAATTCAATATGCGAGCCAGAAATAATAAGTAACTTGTTAATGGAATATATGCTAGCTTGCTTTGTTTGAATATGTATGAATTTTTGTTGGAAGTATTGCTAATATTTAATAATTTTCAATTTAGTTTCCCTTTTCTAAGTAAACTTAGGCTTCCGGTACTGTTAAAAATAATTTGAGTTGAAAAATTATTCATGTTCATGAACATATTATTTTATAATTAATTCATAATTGGATTGTTACCTCTCAGATAGAAAAATTATGAAGATCTAAGCCATAGTCTATTTTCCTAGGTAAAACGAACATGCATTCTTATATTTTATTAGAATTGAGATTATGATTTTAAAAAACCCTACTAAATGGAAAGTAGGTATCCTCCTTTAGTTTTTTAAGAGTGGCAATAAGCTCGTATTATGTGACGTACAACTTCTTGTGAAATATATAGTGTGGAGTTTGATTTTTGGATCATCACTAGAATTTTTCCTAAGCATTCCAAATCTTTTGGAGTGTTAAATGTGTGTTTGTTAATAATTGCTTTTTAAGGAAGAAAAAAAAAAGTTATATGTGATCCCCTTCTGTAAATGTTAGACCATAAATTGTTAAAACTGTTCAGAATAAGAGAAGTTCTTGAATCTTACTTTGGATTTTAAAAAATCTATTAAACATACATTCTGGTACTTACATAAGAATAAACTGAGTTTACTATTTCCCAAAAATTCAGTTTGGAATATATTAGTATTCCATTGTTAATTTGGCTTGTGCTTTTTATATTGCAACCTGCTGAAGTGAACTAACTTTATATTGGTAGCATACCTTAATTTGAAATCATGGTTTGAAGTTGTCTTATGAATCTCCTTTTATAGTATTTGTGGCTTGTTGTTCCATCCCAACTTCATTTCTTTGCTTAATCTTAGCTGATTATTTCATTCTGTTCTTCTCCAGTCTTGAAGGAAAAAGACAGCTAGGAAGGGAAAAAACCCTACAAGACAGTTTAAGAACTTCTCATTCACAGTCCTCAGATTTCTCTGTCCCTCTTTACTTCGCCTATCACCAACTCTTTCCTTTCCCAGATCCTTTCTGACAAGCCTTCCCTCTTCACAACATTTCACCGCATTACAAGGAGCAACACTAAACACTTACATTGGTATTTACCTCTGTTTCATAAAAGATACATGTTAAAAGTACATATTTCCTACATAGCAATAGCACTTAGACTTATATACCACTTCACAGTATTTTCCAGCCCTCTCTAAGTGGTTTACAGAGTCAGCATATGGCCCCAACTATCTGGGCCCTCATTATACCGACCTCAGAAGGATGGAAGGCTGAGTCAGCCTTGAGCCAGTGAGACTCGAGCTGCCAAATGTTGGCAGCCGGCAGTCAGCAGAATTAGCCTGCAGTACTGCATTCTAATCACTGCGCCACCATGGCTCTTATGGTAAACTAAAGAAACTGTTCAACAGATTGAATAATTTGTTTTAAAGCCTACCAAGTCAACACTAAACCCTGTTTCTGCTCCAATCCTTATATGCATTCAGGACCAAGTTGCTGTAAATAATTGTACTTCTAGTTCCCTATTATTAACATTTTAGTAGAAATAGCAGAAAATATGTGTTGGGAGGTATTTATTACATTTATTTATGTACCTCCTCAAGATTCCGAGTGGTTTATAAATTCATTCATTCATTCATTCATTCATTCATTCATTCAGTCAGTCAGTCTGTCTGTCTGTCTGTCTGTCTGTCTGTCTGTCTGTCTGTCTGTCTACTCCCCACCCACATGAAACATTGAACACAAACCTTTCCATGCTGTCAAATAAAAAAAGTGCACCCAAAAATAGCTGAGTTTTACAACTCCAATTCAAAGGCTTCTGTAGAAATTATTCAGCAGCTATGCAACGGCTAGAGAATTTTCAAATATCTTTCTGGTCCTGCAATTCTGTATAATGACTCAAATGTTTAATAGGATTTTAGTTTCTTTAATAAACCATGTTTAGCGATGCACACAAATGCGACTAAAATATTTACACAGTTAAAGCTTAGCTTACAAATTAAATCAGTTGAAATGTAGAAAGTTTGCTCCAAAAGGGGAAGATGGGATAAAAAGCATTTGATCCTTCTCCTGATTGTGTTATCTGATGTAGCAGTGGAATCTTATGTACACTTTAGCCTTACAGAACATGGCATTCATTTAAGTTGCATTTGCAGATAATACTTAGCTAGCTTTTTAAAAAAAATGTTTCACAAGCTATTATGGCTTGATTCACACACACTGCTAAACTGTTACAAGTTAATTTCCATTCTATGCTAAACCAAGCACAAGCATACCACATTACGGTTCAACATTATATATGAACATTATATGTAAAGGAGTGTGTGTGTGTGTACAATACAGTATTTTTCAGTTGTCAGTTTCATTGCATTTTAGATTAAACTAAAATTCCCTTTGATATGCTTTGCCGTTGCTGCTAAAATGTTTTGCAAAAAGTGGTTTTGGCATCTAATGCAGTGTTTATGTTTTCCTTTTAAGAATTCAGGGACTGCACAAGTGTTCAGTTTGGTTGCAGAGCGTCGAAAGAAATTTCAGGAGATAATTAATCGCAATACTACTGAAGCCAGTCAGGCTGTTAGGCCGAAGTCTTCAATGAAATGGTCTGCTCCTGGTGCAACTCCCCAATTAACAACAGCTATTTTAGAAATCAAAGAAAGCATATTGTCCTTGCTTATTAAGCTTCACCATAAACTGTCAGGCAAGCAGAACTCCTACTATCCTCCGTGGTTGGACGACATGGATACGTCAATTCATCACGAAAACCCCAAATATTTTCATGGCGATGGAATGACTGCTGTAGAAAGGATTTTATTAAAAGCTGCTTTTCAAAGTAGATTAAACAAACACATCATTGAAGAAATATGTAGAAAAGTAACTCCAATGGTGCCACCCAAAAAGATTAGTCCAACAGAGAAGAAAACTTTGGACAAAGAAGAAAGGTAATTTTTTTAAAACGCTGACGAGAGTAGCATGATATTATTTTGTTCTCCAACTGTTAATGTTGCCTTATTTTGCATTTGAAAATGTATTCTAAAAAAGTGGGTTCTAATTTAACATTTTATGATTTTATTTTATTTTTTTATCCTATTTTATTTTATTATTTTATTTTATTTAATACAGTACATTTTCTAGGGGGATGAACAGGCTGAGCTAGAGGGCAGAATTAAATATGTAATCGGTTTGAAGTCATTGCGTAGCCCCAAGAGACCCAAGTCTGGCCTTGCATGAATTCCATTGACCCTTATCTCGTTCCAAATTAGGTTGGACCATTAGTTCTCAGATTCTTGAGTATAGGTGGCAGGAATGAACTCTTACTGCTTTGAACACAACTCCTGTTCCTGGTTATTTGTGTCTGGCAGTTTTGTAGTTTTGGATGACAGAATAAGCTATATTGAAGTTTTTTTAAAGTAAAAACAAAAACCAAATTCACCTCTACATAATATTTCAGTTAAAGTTAAATCCTATGCCTGTTCCGGTTGCTAAGCACATGGGCATCTAGTAAAATGTAAGGCTATAGAAAGGCATGTGAACATCAGGGGCGGCTGGCTCTGGGCTGTCAAGACTTGTGGAGCTAAATGTCTACCGAACTGGAACAGAAATACATGGTGAATGTGAAGTTGCTCAGGGTGCAGTGAAGAATCCAGTGAATTAGAAACAGAAATCTGGTTAAAATAGGCAAAACACAAGAGCTTTTTAAGATGGTTGCCTGTGTATATGAATATATTATGGTAACAAATTACGACTACACAAGGAATGGTGTCTTACTAAAGCCATTTTGGCAATTTTTCAACTGACTGAGAAATGTCATGTGCGAATTAGCCTTGAAAAACTACACAGGTGACTTTCACATAATGATCAGTTGTTCAGCAACAGTTTGGATATATAATGGAGCTAAACAAATGGTACTTACAAGCAGTTACCATACTTATGACGGTTGCAACATCTTCATAGTCATGTGATCACTATTTGCAACTGTCTTTGCTAGCTTCTTACAAAGTCAGTGGGGAAGCCAGCAGGAAGTTACACAGGGCGACATGGCAGATTTGCTTAACGATGACAGCAAGAAGTGCTAGAATCTCTATGGCTAAGTGGTGTGTTGGATTGCTTAGTGACCCAGTTGCCATTGTTAAGCAAGAACCATCTGTAATTGCTTGCTGAATTAAAGTTAAGGCAAAGGAGGCCTCTAGACTGTGAATATGTACAGATACATATCAAAATATACGTTGCTGCCAAAAGAGGTCTAAAATCCAATCTTCCAAAAGGTCTTGTATTAAATCTAGGTAACTTTAAAATACAAAATGGATGTTTTAAGGAATAGTTTTGTGTATGTTTGTGCCTTTGAGTCAATCTTGGCTCCCAGTGACTTCATAGACAAGTAGTTTTCTTGGCAAGGTTTTTCAGAGGTGGTTTGCCTTCTTCATATAGGTCCTGGCCCAAAGTCACCCAGCTGGTTTTCTTTCCAAGGTAGGATTAGAACTCAAGAGTCTCCCAGTTTCTAGCCCAGTGCCTTTAACCACGGTACAATTCTGGCTCTCAAAGGAATAGTTACTGATTAGTTATTTTCCCCCTGGTCTTTAGAGAGAAGCATAGAACAGAATTGATTATGCATATCCAGTGACAACATCTAAAGATCTGTTCAAGAGTTTTCCCTTTCTCTGGAGTGAGGGTCATATGGCTGAGGCTGAGAGGTCTTCTTTGCGGGAGCCCTCGCATTTCAGACTAGAAGTCTGTAAGGCGTATATTCCCTTGTGATTTTTAGGCAGCTTAATTTCAATGAGCCTTCAACTCTAAATAAGTTTTATTGGTGTCCATCTTAGAGAATTATTATTATTGTTGTTATTTTTCAACAGTTGGATTATTTATGTCGGAGCTTTTGCAATGTTAATGTGCTGTAAGCCTTCCAGAATATATTGAGCTCAGTGAGCTATGAAACTGGTAAATAAATAAGTCTCAATCCTTTGGACTGCCATCTGTCAGAAATGGTGTAGGGTCTCCCGCTTGGGCGGGGGGTTGGACTAGATGACCTACAAGGTCCCTTCCAACTCTGATTATCTGTTATCTTTGTCTAGCAGTTTTCAGATATATCAGTTGTTGCTGTGTTCTTATCAGCAGCCATATGAAGACTTTTCCATTGTAATGTAATTGATTTAAATTTGTCATTACAACAGAATATGCTCCAAAATAAAAACAAACAAACAAACAGAAATGCCACTGAGAAGAGCAGAGGAAATTTTGTTGTTGTTGTTGATCTGTTGAGTAGGCTAGGCCTTCAAACACTTATGCATACTTTTTTATATATAGATGGTGCTTGGAGGGGGGGCAGTTAGAACATTTTACAAATATGGCACAAAGATCAGGAATAGCAGTTTGAAAATTCATCCATACATCAGGAATGTATCAAGCACCTGCAACTCTGAAAATATTCCGAGTAAAAATGAGTGCAGATGTAAGATGCACTCAACTCTTTATAAAGAGTGCAATCTAAATTTGTAAAAAATATTTTAGTGCTGTCATGCTATGCTTGCAATGTAATGCAATAAGTAGAAAAGGACGCAGTACATGAAAACTAGTTTCCTGGAGCAAACTAACAGATGTAAAGATTTGTTAGTAAAAGATGTGACATCTCCTCCGTACCTCCACCCCCAGATATATAAAAATTAAAGTGATAATAAACAACTAATAAGGGATGAGTTGGAGAGGAGTCTTTATACCAGAACTCTTAAGTTTAATCCTAGTGGATCTTTTTGACAGAGGATTCAAGGAAAAGTCATGTTGCTGTGTTGATTCCATTATGGAGACGTATACTGTACCATAACATTACGTCCCTCTGCTAGCTAAGTTCCCAGGCAGGTTGAAAGAGATGTGAGTTTTTCTGAGATATTTGAATTGGAAAAATTTCAAACGCAGATGAGCATGTTTTAAGTAGCCATATTTGTCCCAGGATTCATAACTTGAAATGTGTATAGTCAATATTACTTGATGTGCAAAAATATATCTAGCCTATTGTCTTTGTGATTTGAACATTGCAATCAAAGAAACCAAAAGCTTTCATGTGAGGAGAAAAAAGATTTTAACGAGAATACTGAAAACAGTAGTGCGGTAGAATAATATGCAATTGCCATTTATTTTATTTTGGTAAATGCTCACCTGAAAGGTAAACATCATATTATTTTGGTATAGACACATTTGCATGAATTGGAAGTTTGTCCATGGAAAATTGAGTTTCCAGGACACAGAACCATATTTATGATCGGAGGCACATTGTATAGATGTTCTTAGAAGACCTAGGTCAATAGAAAACAGATTGTGACAATGTTGTGTGCTAAATCTTTTGCAGTATGTAAAATCATCACACAGATATAAATATCTATCATGACTTGCTTTGTTTCACTGAACATAAATCACAATAAAGTGCTATCTGTCAGTGCTGCCTGTAACTGCCATCTATCAGCCGGGGAGTTGAGAAGCTCAGCTATTGCTGTTGATGCTAGAATAAAAACTGGGCAAAAAAGAGACTGGATGACCTATTTTCTAGCTTATTCATCTTAGGCAAACTTGGCATCGCCCGCAGAATTTGTTGCTATAGGAACTAAGGCACAGAAAGGAATTTTGCTGGGTTGCTTTGTAATACTTTTAGTCTTTCTGCGTGGTCCCCCTTGGGGCATTGCGGAAAATTACCGACTTGTACTGATTCTGTCAGTTTGTTTCTGTCTCCTTGTTAAGGGTCTCTATTTACAGTTAGCCAGTTTAACAAAGGCACAGCGGAGAGGGATATCTTGGAAAAACATGAGTTGCCTCATATTCTTGTTAAAAGTTTCCTTTGAGTGATTACAATTTACTTATGTGTTGAAAACATGTTTAGCCCTCTTCCTGTTTAACATCTCAGAATGGCACTATTCTGTATTTGTGGGCACTGTTTTTTAGTCAGTGTTTTGTTTTATCGCATTGCATTTTGTTTTGAATTATACAACATGCATTAACATAGTTGGAAGGGGCCTTTTAGATCATTAAACCTATTCCTCTCAGTGCAAGAATCCAAAATTAAACAGTCCCAATAGATCCCCATCCAGTCTGTATTTAACACATCCAGAGGAGGAGAGTCCACTACATTGTGTCCTTTAGGATGAGACAACTTCGACAGTCATTCAGATATTTCAAAGAGTGCTATCATAGCTACCTCATTCTTCTTCTCTCCCCCCACTCCTTGTAATGGTATGTGGAAATGACCTTGGGAGATAGGAGGTGCACCAGACTACCAGCATGTAAAAGATATTTCAGCCCACAGAAGGCGGGAGGGCATTGGAAACGTTTCAGAAAGGACCCTCTCTAGTTGCCCAGAGAATAAAAGGAAAGGAGGAAAGAAATACTTTCAATCTTGAAAGAGTGTATTAGTGTTTCCTTACAATAAATATAGTGCCAGTTCGCCCAGTTTTGCTTTTTATCTGAGTTACCTTGCAGGGCTCACAGTCCTTCAGTCTCATAGATCATTATCTTTCTTTATCATTCTCATTTGATTTTTGCATATGGTATTAGGTGTACTGGCTAAAATCCTAGAGAACAAAATCAGCATTTAAAGTAGGAAAAAATAATTATGGTAATAGCTGTTAATGGAACAGCTTGAGTACCACTCATAGGAATTCTTGCACTGATCAAGTTGTGGAGATTGATAACATATGATGATGATGATGATGCTCCTTTAATTGTGTTAGATTCTCATTGATTATATTGATTATAGCTCTCTCCCCATTTTTTTATCTTGAACTACTTCCTTCAGTTGTTCTATGCTCTGGCTGGTGTTGTAGTCCGTTTCAAAACCTAGGATTCTAGGGTATTAGCCATCCCGCCAGATTTTGTGCTGTCTGCAATTTTTGTAATGGTGTCATTTACTTTTTCATCCAGTGATAAAAATGTTGAGGAACATAGGTGTCATGACCAGATCTTATGAGATTGATACTTGATGGCTCACTCCATTTGATAAGATACCATTGACTGGTGCCCGTGAATGCAGCTTTCAATCCACTTATGTATTTGTCTAGTTGTATGTCATTCAGCACATGTGCAAATAGCTTGCTAATCAAAATATCATGTATTTGCTGTCTTTTGATCTGTTAATCCTTGAGCTAGTCTATTATTTGGAACTAGCAATATTTGTCCTTTTCTGGATTCCTCAGAAGTAATGCACAGAAGGTAATAAGACTTATTTCTTAACTGAAACCAAGAATCTCCCATTTTCTGCTTCTGTCCTAGACTGCTTTTGGCCTAGCAGGCTAGAAGAGAAAGCAGTAAAAGAAAAGTTGAGATACAGAAGTGACTTCGGGGCAAAAATGACCTTTCAGATTTGGGGGGAGAAAAATAAGAATTGATTCTCATATCAATCTATAAATAGACCTTATAAATAAATGTCCACAAGTACTTTATAATCACACACACCCCCTCCTTCTTTTGATTTCATTAGACGACAAAAGGCCAGGGAACGACAACAGAAGCTTTTGGCTGAATTTGCATCAAGGCAGAAAAGTTTTATGGAAACTGCTATGGATGTTGGTAAGATTTGTATTCAGTTTGCATTATTCATTGTTTTTGGTATTGGGAAATGAAATTAAAAGGCAAATGAGGAAGAATAGAACCTCTTTTAGACTGAACAGAACAAAATAGTATCTTCTCTTTAGATTCCATTTTAGAACATATAGGTAACAGTAACTATGGAAATAATTGTTTACATTCAAAATGAGGTTCCTAACAAATTATGGTGATGAATCTCTGCTCTAAATATAAGCTATCCCAGTAGTTTTGTTTTCATGTTAAACATATATTGAAAAAAGCAATAGGTCTTTATATTTATTGTAGTATTTGCATCTGAAGCAGACAAGGATACTTCAGAATTAGTGTGGGCACATTCATTATTGCTCAGCTATTCCTTAAAAGGTACCATACCTTTCCTGAGATTTGCATGGTATTTGCATGGACTCAGGTAAATATACTTTTGAATTTGATAGGTGGCAGGATGTGTGATGATGAGTCACCACTGAGGTGACATCTCCATAACGCTGCCAGTATTAAAACTTGTACTTTCCTGAATCTTTTATTGCTCCTGTGCATGCCCAGGCACAATACCTGAAGTTGTTAGCTTTAAATATGTACAAATAGTTCTCAACTTAACAACCACAACTGAGCCCAAAATTTATGTTCAGTGAGAAATTTGTTAAGTGAATTTTGCCCCATTTTCTTCTACATTTCTTAAGTGAAGCACTGCAATTCTTAAAATTAGTAACACAGTTGTTAAATGGCTTCCCCATTGACTTTGCTTGTCAGAAGGTTGCAAAAGGGGATCTGCATGACTGTGGGACACTGCAACCGTCATAAATATGAGTCAGTTGTCAATCCGAATGTAAATCATGCGACCACAGAGATGCCGCAATGATCATAAGTGTGAAAAACGGTCATAAGTCACTTTTTTCAGTGTTGTTGTAACTTTGAACAGTCACTAAATGAACTGTTGTAAGTGAAGGACTACTTGTACAGGTAATCCTCAAGTTACAACAGCAATTGGGACCTGAATTTTTTGCCACTGAGCAATGTAACCATAAATTATTATGTCCCATGACCACATGACTTAGCAACGGTAATCCCTGCAGTTCCCATCATTGCTGCCATTAAGTGAGGAGTGAGGGTTATTAAGTGAGCACCTCCTTGCAACTTCCTGCCAACTTCCAACAGCCAAAGTCAGTAGGAAGCCAATAGGAAGCTGCAAAGCTTCCAAAGGAAGCTCCCAGACAACTTGCAAGCAGGTCAGCAGGCAGGTAAGTGGCTACTGCTGAGTGGGAGAGAGAGGGAAGGGGTACACAGGGCGGAGCGGGGTTGGGGTGGCTGCCGCTGGGTGGGAGAGGGTGTACAAGACTCCGGGATAGTGTGTGGGTGAGAGAGATTTAATCAAGCAACTTGCAACATTCCTTGCCAGCTTCCGTTGTAACTTTGAATTGGAGCAGTTGGCAGGGAAGGTTGCAAATCACAACCACATGACTGGGACGGTACAGTTTTTGTAATGGCAAGCCCATTGCCAAGTGCCCAGATCTCAATCACATAACCACGGGGTGCTGGAACCATGGTAACCTTTGAGCATTTGTCATTATCATTACTCCTTCAGCATGGTCAAAACTTAAAATGGTGGTGATAAGTGGTTGTTAATCAAGGTGTACCTAAATTTATTTACTTATTAATTTTTTATCTTTCATTCATAACTCATGAATGCACCGTCCTGCTTTACTCCATCACCATAAACCTATGGGATCAGTCACACTTGAGATTGTGATGGTCCAAAATCACCCAGTGAGTTTCTATGGCAAAGGGTGGGCTAAGAAAGCAAACATAATTTAAAGAATAATCAATAGGGCTGGCAAGATAGTTCAATTTCTTCTAAATTTAAACAACACCACAAGCAAAGAGACTGGCAACTGCCCAAGAAACTGTGTGTCTCAGTATTATAAAGTAGAAGAGGATATTGTAGATAAGCAAAGAAACTCAATATGTGGCTCACAATCTGGTCAGTAGTTGCATTGCTTCCTATTTCTCCAGACAGATTTTAACAATATATGGATATTAGTTGAATTTGCAGGTGGTTTCTGGTAGTGTGTGCAAGTCCTGGTTTGACAATTCAGAGAAGAAGCACTTTGATTAAAACTGTTTTTGAAGGTTCTTCCAGCATGAATTGAAGCCCAGCTCAGGATCACTTTTGAAATATTAATTAATTAATACTTTCATTCATTCTATATGGCTATTTATCTCACACATATGACTCAAGGTGACTAATAGAAAATAAAAATAGGATTAAAACACCATAAAACCATAAAAACCAAATATAGGAGCCAAAAATAAAAGCAGTCGTCACCATCAACTTAGTGAAGGTACGGGCTTAGCCGCACAAGCTGAACACCAAGCTTAGAAACAAAACTAAGTTTTTAAGGCCTCATGGAAAGGGAGTAGGGTCAAGGCAAATCTAATAATATCTGGAGGAAGGTTGCTCAGAAGGCAGGTGCCCCAACAGAAAAAGTTTTTCTCCTTTGACATACCAGATGATACTTCATAGCAGATGTGTCTTCTATTGGATCTTATAGTATGGGTAGATACAATTTGGGAGATACGGTAACCCAGTCCCATGCCATGAACAATTTTATACTCACTACCAATATCTTGAATGTAACCACAAAATATATTGGTAACCCATGTACCTGGTGACATGTATTCTGGACCAGTGGTTTGCAGTTGTATAGAAAAGGTTAGAAAATCTTTTTAGAAAATTTCAATCAATTATGTATATTAGAAACTGAAGCTCTTGGTTATAAAATTGAATCCCTTTCTTACTCCAGGCTATAGAAGAGTCTGGGGAGAAATGTGTCACCTGTTCTGGACACTCAGTGTAACCGTATCCTTCAGACTCCTGAAGCATAAGATTTTTTCTACTTAAATGTCTCCCAATTGCCTGAGTCTATTGCCTGTGTTTGAACAAATTACAATATACAATGCTCTAATGATAATCTAGAGCAGGGGTGTCAAACTCGCGGCCCATGGCCAGATGCGTCACACGCTGTCCATGCCCAGCCCCAGTTTAGCGAAGGGGAAAAAAGTCACAATACATCACGTGATGACAACGTGATGCCACGAGTTTGACACCCCTGATCTAGAGTGTCTAAATCAATATTTTTCAATCACCCTGAGGATTGTCTTAAAGGGCATATAGGTGGTCCTCGACTTACAACAATTCATTTAGTGACCATTCAAAATTACAGTGGCATTGAAAAAGTGATATTTTTCACACTTCACAACTATTGCAGGAACCCTTTGGGTCACATGTTCAAAATTCAATTGCTGGGCAACTGACTTATTTACAACAGCTGCAGTGTCTTGGGGTCATGCGATCCCCTTTTGCGACCTTACAAGCAAAGTTAATGGGGAAGCCAGTTTTACTTAACAGTCATGTTACCAACTGAACAACTGCAGTGATTCGCTTAACAACTGTTGTAAGAAAAGTCATAAAATGGGCAAAATTCACTTAACTGTCCAGCAGAAATTTTCGGCTCCATTGTGGTCGTAAGTCAAGACTCCCTCCATTGTTGTTTTATTTCAAATTATTTGAAATTAAAGGTTTTGCTTGAATTATATTTCCCTTTAATTATTTTAAATGAATTATTTAAAAGTAAGTAAATATTTATATTTTAGCTAATTTAATTTAATTTTTAAATCAATTTATTTCATACATTTATTTTTAAGAGTTTTTTTAGCTAATGCCAAACAGGTGGTTAGGAGAATAAAATAGGCCTTGAAAGGAGTTGGACATGTTTTTTTTAGATTTCATATTGTTTTTTTGTAAATGCTATAGTAACTGAAAATCACCTGTCATTGTCATCAGCTGTTTATACACAGTATTTTCTCTGCAGAAGGTCTGTGGGCCTTGGTAGAGCAGGAAAATTTTTGTCTATAATTTCAAAAACTATATCTGGTCAAAGCCAATAAAACTGGAGCCTTATTCAACATACAGCAATTTCCTTTGCTCTTTCCTTAATCTTGGTTGGGTTAGGTCTTTGGACAGGAAATTGATGAGTTTTTATTATCTCAAGTTGTTATAAGGTAAAATAGCATATACCTATAATCATAATTCATGGCTGGCCAGTTTTTGCTTTGCTGCCATAAATGATGTCTGTAGAAATGCCTAATGGAACAGCTGTTCTAAGGGAAAATTTGCATCATTTTGCATAAAATTGTATGACCTTCAAATCTGCCTGATTTGATCACATGTGCTATATTAAAAAAAAAAACTTGGTAAAATTAAAGGGTGGATTTAAGTTCTCTGAGAATTCATGAAGAATATATCCTTTAAATTGTAATGTAGGGTGAATTGTTTTTTTTCTCCAGTCTCTTATTAATACTGCATCATTTAGCACACAGTTTCTGAAGAGTTGAAGGTGAGAAAGAGAGAAACTGCACGACACAGTTTTAGAACATAAATAGCTTACTCTGGTCTTCTGAGAATACACGTGCTACGTTAGGCCAACCAATCATTAGCCTGCTGATTCTGGGAATCATCTTCATGCAGCAGTTCTGTAAGGGTAGCGCTACTTCTGGTTACACATTGTAAACTCTTTTTCCTTTTGGAATATTAACTATTTTCAGTGTTTAAGTTTAGGAGCTATGAAAGCAGAAAACATTTAAATATCGAAGTCTGGAGGATCAGAAAGATCTATGTTTGTTCCATTAATCCAGGGCTGCTTGGTTGTTTTTTTTTGTTGTTTTTTTTTAAACACACGTACACACACATACACACTCACACACACACACAATCAGAAAATTCTTTTGATCCCCAAAACTGCAATGATTAATAACTATTCCATATACTTATTTTTTATTTATTAGAATACCAGGTAGACAGTGGCAATATATTGTATATCTGGTGTTATGCTGCCAAATAAGAGTAACTCTGGATCACTGAAAATGGGCACTTCTCAAAATAGATCAGTTCATTAAAAACGATTGATTACTGTTAAGATTAATGCTGTGAATTTTATTTTGGAGTTTCTTCAGCTGATTAAGTAAATATACACATGATCTTAAGTTTAGCTGAACATTTGAAAGATATTGGGCATTCAAGGGGTTAATTTAAATACATGAGTATTATGGCTTAATTTTTTTAAATGCATAGTGTAAAATAAGAACCCATTTGGGCTGCAGGGGTCGCCAACCTTTTCAACCTCAGGGACCACCAAACTCATACTTTTAAATCCCAAGGACCACTAATACGAATTTTTTTAAAAAGATAATATATTTAATGTAAAAATTTTATTTTTATATCAAATATAAGTTTAATATTAAAAATTATATATATATATATATATATATATATATACACACACACACACACACACACACACACACACACACACACACACATACAAACATACATACATACATAAACAAAACTCACAAGGCCATCACACAGCCCATTATACCAACATCAACTCCATCAACCAATCAAGAGGCAGCAGCGCAGCCAACCAGCCCAGCACACCAGCCCCCACCACCAGTATTTATAGAGAGACGGCAGCTCCGATCACACACTGCTTGCACTGGCACGAAGTCAAAAGCACCAGCCTGAGGTTGGCGAGTGGGACCTCGCCGAAACGTCACCAAGATACTCTTAATCTTACACAGGAAAAGACCCGAACACACCTAGACCTACATACCTGTACCCGTGAAAATCTACAAATATGTATATGTATTTATGTATGTATGTATGTATGTATGTATGTATGTATGTATGTATGTATGGTATTCAGCTTTGTTCGGGTATTTTCCCACATCATTATAGTTGTGCTTTTAAAGTTGTAGCAATGTTTCGGTAGAATCTCATCTGCCATCATCAGGCTTCTGTATTGTGTTCGTCTGACGAACAGACGAACACAATACAGACGAACAAAATACAGAAGCCTGATGATGGCAGATGAGATTCTGCCAAACGTTGCTACAACTTTAAAAGCACAACTATAATGACGTGGGAAAATACCTGAACAAAGCTGAATACCATACATGTAAGTACCCACGAAAACTTAAGAATATATATATATATATATTCTCTGAGAAGCACAAAGCCGAAGACACAAGCCTGAACATGATGAATGAGACTTCATCGAAACGTCGCCTAGATACTTCCAATTTTACGCGGGAGAAAACCCGAATAACCAAAGATCCACATACAAATACCCACGAAAACCTCAGAATATATATATATATATTATAACAAAATTGTAAATGCTTAATTATAACTGTGGGGCAGAGCGAAGGGAAAGGAGGGGCCTCTTATCCTTTGGGGAGGAAAGATTTAAGAAGATTTAAGAAGCCACATGGTGCCTGGAGGCTGGGAAGATCTGGAAGGGGAGGAACCAGCTCCCCCTCAAATGGAAGAAAAGCAGAGCCATCTCAAATCTCCCCCAAATCAGAGGAAACCTCTCCCTCCTTTGCCACGTGTGGCTGCCTGGAGTTGGGGGAGGGCAGGAGGGTCCGGGCTGGAAGTGCCGGCAAAGACGGACTCTTAAATAACCAGGCAACATGCCTCCCCTTCAGCCTCCACATAAGAAGAGCACTCCCCGAGGCTAAGCTCCAGGTTTCTCCCTCTGCTTCCAAGCAGAGAAGGATCCCTCCCTGTGTGGAGGCTGAAGGAGGGGGGGGGGTGTTGAGCCCAGAAAAGCTGGAGCTCTCACCTGCAGAAACAGGCTGGTTATTAGGAGCCTGTCTTCCTCGGCACTCTTTTGGTCTGTGCATTTGATCTCCCCCTCCCCATGTCAAAGGAAAGCCAGCCAGGCTTTTCCTTCCCTCCTTCCCTTCTCCCTTCTCCCTTCCCAACACTCAATCCTGCTTCGGGACAGAGGAGAGCATGCTGGAAACGTGTGTTGGCATTTCCAACACACTTTTCTCCAGCGCTCAACCGCAATTCTTCGCGTTCCTCCAGGCCTGGCTTGCTGAGGGGGGAGAGCAGCCCTGATATCTCTGCTGCCCCCCCAGGAAAAGAAAGAGATTAGAAACAGCTCTCACTGGGGCAAAAGAGCAGAGATCGGAAGGCACAGGCAACAGAAAACAGTGCTTTTCAAAGGCGGCAACTTCCGTCTTCTCTTGCCTGTGCCTTCCTTGATCTGAGCTCTTTCGCCCCAGCAAGCGCTATGTTTCTGCTAGCTTTTCCTGTGCTTTCCTCCGGCAGCGATGGCTGGGGCTGTGCGGGGGGGGGGGGGCAGAGTGCCGAGGAAACTGATGCCGATGCATAGACCTGGCCTGCGAGGGGGTGAGGGGAAAGGATCCTTTGAATTGGTGTCCCCTCCTGCCTCTTTCCTCCACGCATCAAGGAGGTTGAGCAGATGTCAGCGATGCCCTCAAGGGAAGAAGTTGCAAGGGGGACGCTCGACCTCCCCAGAAGCTTCTCTTCCTCCTTGACAGATGCGCTCACGCGCAAAGCGCTCACCACCCCTCTGGACCCTGACAAGCCTCTTCCTTCCCGCTGAGCATGTGATTGCTTCTGGTGAGGAGGAAGAGGGGGTCGAGCCTCTTCAGCTGTGCGCAGGAGGTCTGCGCTCTTCCCGCTGCTGCTCGGCTTCCTCAATGCGCTGAGGCAGGGAGGCAGCAGCCACGACATGGGAGACTGCAGGATTGCCCCGCCTCCCCCCCTCAGCATGCTGCGGCCCACCAAAATTTGAGCCACGGCCCACCGGTTGGTGACCACTGGGCTCTAGTGGGTAATGCACTAGGCTAGAAAGCAGGCAGACCATGAGTTCATGGTTTCAGTAGTCAATTCAGTTTATTTCATTCTTTATCAGTTCTGATGTACCGATGTCTCTTGTTGGATGGAGTTTACAGAGTTTCTCTTTTAACCTGCTGGCATCAACCATCCACCTTTGAAGGTTTTATTCCACCAGTGTCAATACTTCATCTCTGCTGTTCAAATGACTTTGTTATTTTGTCCTTTGGGAAGATCATCCAGTGGGCTCTTGCAAACATTGCCAGGTTTTTATTTAAGTAGGCTTGCTGTAGTTAGTCATTCCGTTTGTTAGTCACTCTGGGTGAACAAATCCGAAGGGCAGCAGATCCCCAAAGCCACTAACAATGAGTCACAAGTGATTAGTTGAACTTTGGAGGATCTTCTTCAAGGTCATATTACCCAGGGCTGTATCAGACAGTGTGACTGTTACCCAATAAACAAGCAAGCAAGATGAAATGAAGCCCACACCACGTTTGAATCGTATTTTTCAGCGTAGACATTCCCATTCGGTTTTCATTTTAGCAATCCACATGCTGGAATCTCATAACTCAGCTATGATTGGTGGACCACTCATGTTGTATGCTAGCACTTAATACGTCTAATATGTTGCAAAATCCAATAAATACATTTTGCAACATTGCAGAATACATGAAAGGCTCCCAGGCTTTTCTTACAGCGGAAGAGGCTTGTGCTGCCTGTTACAACACATATTTTTTAACGCATGGAGATTATGTATTACATTGGTAAAGTCTGACCATAAAAAGGCATCCTCCAGGGCAAAAGCAATAAACTTCACATTGTGATGGTTCAAATTACAATTAATTTTCCCTATTATTACCTTATGAGACTGTTGTTTACTTATAGTGTTATTTCCCCACTCCTTAGAATCACCAGATGCTGATATTGCTATGGAGATTGCAACAGCAGAAGAACATGTTTCTGAAGCTATCTATGATTGTGTTATTTGTGGCCAAAGTGGCCCTTCCACTGAAGAGCGACCAACAGGATTAGTTGTTCTCTTACAAGCTTCTTCAGGTATGGCTTCAAAATCAGACTATTGTAGCACCAACAGATTAATGAGATGTAGAATGCATTTGTTTGAGAATATTTGCTGCTGTGTACTGCAAAGGAACTAATAGGATAACGAGAGGCAAGGAATATACCTTTTTTAATGCAGAGAGAAGTGATCCAATTTCTCACTTATTAGAGAACAGAAACATTAGGTTAAATAAAATATGCCACTGTCTATTTTGAAGAGTACAACTTGTACTAAATTTTCCATTGGGAAATTCCATTTTCCATTGGGAATGAAGAGAAAGGCATTAATGTAAACTATTTGTTAAAATAAAATGTAACATTTTCTTGATAATAACCTTTTCTTGATAATATAATACTGATACAAGAAATTTTGATAGTTCAGTGCCAGCTATTTAGTCAGTTCTGTGACTCTTTTAAGTCCCTTGCTCTGCATGGATGGGATGCACTTTAATTCCATTTTCTAAAATCTCTCTTTCTCCCTCTCCCTCTCCCTCTCCCACCCTCTCTCTTTCTCTTTCTCTAGTTTTGGGGCAGTGCCGTAATACTACTGAGCCTAAGAAGTTACCAACAACTGAAAAGGAACAAATATATCCTAATGATACTTGTGCAGCAGTATATGAAACTCGCCTTGCAACTTTACAACAGTTCTTTAAAGATGTACGTAGATTTTGTTGCTGTATAGTGGAAGACTATTCTATTTATTTTTCTTGTTAATGAATTGTATTTAGAACTAGTGCTTATGATATAAAGTTTTGTAGAGATGATTTTGTTGGAGGGAATCTTGTTGCACTCCTTTCCTGATCTGGACCCAGTGTGCTTCATTATGTTCTGCTCATATGCTGAGTCTGTTGAGACAAGTCAGTTTGGAAAAAGGTAAATTGTGCTTTCAAAGTTAGAAGAACAAACATAAATAACCTGCACTAACACTCCTTTAATAGCTGAATAACCCTTCTTTAATAGCTGAAAATGCAAAAAAACTGCAAATGAGCAGGAAGCTCTAAGTAATGACAGTCAAGGAATATACTGAAAAAGTAGGAGTATAACTAAATATAAAGACCCAACTAATGACAGCAATACAACAAACGGTCTTGGAACTGGTTAGAACAGCATTAAAGTTGACATAGAATGGTGGATAATGTCAGCTTTTGGGGCTCTGCTATCAACAGTAAAGGAATCAGTTATCAAGAAATAGACAAAGATTTGCACTTGATTGGGCAGCCATAAAGGCTGTGGAAAAGATGTTCAGGGCTCTATATCCAAAACAATCAGAACTATGTAGATAATGACTTTCTTGTGATGCAGCTACGCATGCAGAAGTTGGAATTTAAAGAAGCAGGATATAAAATATAAACACTTCTGAACTTTGGCATTGGAGAAGGGTCTTCAGAATACCATTGATAGCCAGGAATATAAATAAATAGATCATAGAACAAAGCAGTCTAGACAGTGGTGGGTGCTGGGTGGTCGGTAAGGTTCGGACGAACCCCTAGCTATGATCTCTGGCTGGGCCCGCCCACCTGCCCTTGTGCTATGCTTTCTCTAAATAACTAACTTTTCCCCTGCCCAGGCCGCCCAGGTGAGTTCCATGCCGCCCTGCTATACTCACCGGAGCTGCCTGAGTCGATTAGTTGCCTGTTTGAAGCTGCGTTTCAGCCCCAAAGCGCCACGTGTGAGCAAAGCATGCGCACGCGCACCATGACTAGCAAATCCCTTGCCAACAAAAGCGCAGCCCACCTCTGAATCTAGAGTTCTCATTTAAGACACAAACCGGCAAACTATTATATTTTGGATATATTATTCAAAAACCCAGCTCCTTGAAAAGTTCTATAATATTTGGTCTAAAGCAACGGACCAAGAGTTCAAGTCCCACCTTAGCCATGAAAGCCAGCTGTGTGACCATGGACCAGTCACTTTCTCTCAGCCCAACTCACCTCACTGGGTTTTTGATGTGGGAAAAATAGGAGGAAGGTGTATTGGATATGTTCACTAAGTTGAGCTATTTCTAAAAACAAAGGGAGCATATCAACAAACAAGTAATCACCACCAGCAGGATGGGTGGACACAACTACAGCAGCAGTGAATACACCATTGAGAAATGTAAAAGGCTAGAGTCAGGACAGATTACCTTGGAGAAATACTAGGGAGAAACTATGTTAAGAGTCAGTATGTCAGCACTTAATCAAACTACATTAATTATTTCTGTAGTAGAATCTCTTGTGGCATTTCTTCAGAAACTTGAAACTAATCTATACATTAATATTTATAGAGTCAAATGATTGTTTTTTCTAGAAGATTAGCTACTAAAATAATCATAGCGAGAAAAAATAAATCTTATTTTGGTTACCAGAAAAATGTATACCTCTGAAATCCTTTGAATTGTCTGCCGAAATGCTGTGAACAGAAAAAATAAATCCTGTTGCTAATTTCCTTAACAGTACATATAATAGTACATATAATTAAAATTATTATAAAAGGTTTCAAGAGATAATTTTAGTGAATTACAAATTTGTTTTAAAAATGTTAAATGAAAGCTTTACCGTGTGTTGTATTCCAAATGCAACCACTATTAGTCAGTGTGTATAATATAATGTTTTCTAGGCTAATTTCTGTAATAATAGCAACTCTTATAACTGTAACAGTCCTGGGGTTCCTGTGAAGGCATTTATGAGAATTGTGGCTGGATGCTGAATCTAGGTGGCTGAATCTCTCTATAGAGGAAGGCAAGATTGTTGAGATTGCTGACTCCAGAAGCCGACACTCATGAGCAGATTATTTTGTGGTCAGTTTATGAGTTGAATGGCTAGGAATCTGGATTCCATCAAGCTCACCCTCATAATGTAGCCTTTTATGGACATTAAGCTCAACCAAGGCATGTTTGTTAATCACTTTTTTATTTCTTTTTTTAAATTGTACTGGAAAGATTAAGACCTTTCAGCTGGTAAAGTATGAAAAAGAAAAGGTGAAAAAAGGAAAATAAAGAAATAACATCCCCCTTTAGCCTAGTAAAGACATTTATCTGTATATGTCAGCTGAAGGCTCTTCTCCTTAGAGGAAGATATATAATGCAGCAAATGGGTGTTTGGAATGTGGATTTTGGAAATTAACAACCTAATTTGGAATTATAGCTTTGAATTATTCGGAAAAAAATCCATGGGAAATGACAATTATTTATGATCTTTCTATGATAAGGGGAACTTTGTATGTTGGATACTAGAGGGAGCTAGAGGATAAAGAAAAGAATCTAGCAGAAATCTATAACATAAGTTTTTGGATATTTGTCTAACAAACATCTTGATAATAAACAGATTTATAATAAACAGATTTCTTAATAAGATGTACAGAGCATGTAGTTGCAAAACAAGAATAAATTGCAACGGATAATTTTGAAATTATTTTGAAGGAGGACTTAAATGTGATAGGCAATGAGAAGGAAATAGAGAAAGATATGGGCACACAAATGGAACTAATAGATAACTTACTCCTTCAAAGAGATGCACAATCATTGAACCAGGAAACTGACTTGGATAACTTTTTCTTACTGGAAAAAAAAAAGCTTTTTTGGTATTTCTTGAAGGACTTTGTTAGAGACAAACAAAAGGAGAAACTTTATTTCTTGGATATGTAAAAGAAATCTGTTAAATGTTCTGAAAGATTTCTGGCTTTAAAAAAAGAAATAAAAACTGGTTCTGGAACTCATTTTGAAGGGGTTAAAATAAGATTCTTAAAACATAGGGATGAAATACAAGATTTGCTTATTCAAACAGCTAACAGGGTAAAATCATATGTGGTTGCTTTGCTGAACCTTTGTTGACAATGACACAAAATTTTTAGATTTATTTATTTTTATTGAAGAGGTGCTATGGGTCTGAAGAAAAATTATGAATTTAGAAATGGTGATAAGCTTTTAAAATTGTCTTTACTAGGCTAAAGGGGGAAGTTACTTCTTTATTTTCCTTTTTTTCTCTTTTTCTTTTTCATATTTTATATTGAAATGTTTTATTTTTTGTTCTTTGTATTTGTTTATATTCTTTTCATTCAAAATACTACAACTATTTAATAACTTCAGCAGTTGTTTTTAGATTTAACAGTGCCTATACCACTCTTGCTCATTAATAAAACTGTAAGTATCTTAATGAAGTAGTGTCCTATATTTTAAAGTAATAATGAATCCACATGCATTATCTTAAATGTTATGCTTTACTTTTTAGAGTTCTTGTCTGCAATCAGTATCAATTGGCTGGGAAGGAGGTGTATATGTGCAAACATGTGGCCATACGTTACACATAGATTGTCATAAATCCTATATGGAATCTTTGCGGGTAAGATAAAATGAAATGTTTCATTTGTAATCTTTTAATTATTAAATTATTATGAGTTTCCAGTAGATATTAGTGGGACCTCAATGAACTATAGGAACTTTTAATATATAAGAAAGGAAATCCACATTTATAAACATTCTACAATACTTTATCCAATTCATAAACAATACAGATTTCCCGAAAGATTCAGTAGCAATGTTTTGTAATATGAAAGTAAAAACACTCTCCACTGTAGTTTATCCTCCAATTAATATGACTAATTGCATTTTTAAAACATTCGTTTCTAAAGCTATGTATATGAAACACAAATTGTACATGAAGTTCAATAGGATGGAAAATATTCTTATTCATGCAAATTGTAATTCATTAAAATTAAGAATGTAATACAGGACAATTTATTTAGCTACAAATGTAACTTGTATAATTTTTGTATAGAAATAAATAGCAAACAAAGCTTAATGTATTGGAAGTTATTTAGTCCTGATGTATGATCTGGACAAGTAAAAGAATCAGAAGACAAGCTAAATTGTCTCAATGTTTTTTAAAATTAAGAATTGTTTTTTTTTTAAATTATGCACAAAGTCTGCTGCTGAAACAAGTCTTGTCAGCCTACTTATACCTCACTTTAATTGGATAACTTTTACTATAGAGTGGGAATGCAGTAAGCATAGTATATCTTGATAGTTAAGTTTCAGTCCTAAGTCCTGCATTATTTAATATTTTAATTAATAAATTAAAGATATGAAGCAATGTTTATAAAATTTCCAAGGCACACAACTTTGGGAGAGATACCTTATACATATCTGGCTTGCTACTTTTTAAAAGAGATACTGGTGTAGTGGTTAATTCCAAGTGAATATGAGGCAGCAATGTGTTATACCTGCAAAAAGAATGAAAATGCTGTTTTAGGTTGCAACTACAGAAGAAGAATTTCCTAGACACACTTTATTATTCCTTTATTAGGTCCCCATCTTGAGTACTGTGTCCAATACTGAGCTCTGTTCTAAGGATTCTGGGAAATTGGAACAGTACAGATAAAAACTTGAGAATAATTGGGGGATATAAATTAAATCTGATGGGGACAGATGGGAAGATCTGGATACTATATGTTTCTATTTGAGGAAAGGTTATGTGGGTAAATGAGGGAGGAAATATAATAGCACTTTTCAAATACATGGAAGTATATCAGAGAGAAGAAGGTCATCACATGTTTTTTTCATTCCAGATTCAGATAAGGGATAATGAATTTAGGTTACAGGAGGGCAGATCCAACTGCACGGGGGAACCGCCTAAAAATAAGAGTAGATCCATTGTAGAAACTAACTGCATGTACAGTTGGTTGATCCTCCTTCCTTGGATCACATAGACAATTACTAGATAGCCATCTCTAAAGGATGCTTTAATTTCATTGTTGCCCTGATCAAGGCTTGGATTTTGTAGCCTGTATGGTTCCTTTCACGGATATGGTCTAGTCTGAAGCTATGTTAAAAGCTGAGGAATTGAAAGCGATGTTGAATATTGCCCAAGTGAGAGTAAACATAGTTATTTTTCCAACTAAAAATGTACAGATGGTTTTTAAATAAAATCTGAATTAAAAACACATTTAATGTGGCCTCTTACTCAGACATATTATTAAGCTTTCATCCTTATTTTTCAGTTTCCTTAGTATTTGGCTCATAGCCAGTTAGGTCTAGGAGTGAGTTCTGGTCCTGCCTTAGGCATGAAAGCCAACCGGGTGACTGGCCAGTCACTTTCTGTCAGTATAATCCACTTCACAGGGTTGTTGTGCAGAAAATAGGTGGAATGAATATTAGATATGTTCATGGTCTTCTTTATTAAAAAAATAAAGTCAGGATACAAATAAAATAAAAATAAAATAAATATAAAATAATGTTAATGCGGCACCTAGGGAAGAATCAAAAGCATTTTTAATCCTTGCTATGCCTGCCAATTGACCAATGTAAACTCTCACTGCTTATTAATGGGTAATTTCTGACACATACACACACCACAACAAGCCCTTAGGAGACAAAGAGATACAGATTAGGAAACAGTAAACACAGCACTGGATGCTTTGAGAGCCAGTTTAGTGTAGTGGTTAAAGCACCAGGGTAAAAACCAAATGTCTGTGAGTTCTAGCTCTGCCTTAATCACACAGCCAGTGGGGTTACCTTAGTCCGGTCACACACTCTCAGCCCTGGGAAGAAGCAAGCAAGGGCAAACCACTTCTGAAAACGTTGCCAAGAAAACTGCAGTCCAAAGACAAAGACATCTATAACTTCACTGATAGTAGTGCTAGAACATGAGCAAGTGGGGCTAAGAGTGGGATGCGAATAAATAACTACTGTAAATATTTAAAAATAATATAGATAATATAGTTTGTATGTATCTGGACTGTTACCAAATTCAGATATGAGGAAATTCAAAAATTACTAAGAGGACTGTGTGTATTTCAGTTTTTTTAAATTTCAAAGTAAGCCTATCATCTTTCGGCAGTCTTCGTTTCTTTCACTTTTAATCCCCACTTTCTTTGGAATTGTTACAGTTACAAATGCTTGCCATTCCCGAAATTCACTTATTTTGTTGTTTCTTTTAGAATGATCAGGTTCTCCAGGGTTTTGCTGTGGACAAGGGAGAATTTACGTGTCCTCTGTGTAGGCAGTTCGCCAACAGTGTTCTTCCATGTTATCCTGGCAACAATGTAGAGCGAAACCTTTGTCAGTGTCATAGTACCAAGAATATGCAGGAGCTCATCAAGGAGGTTGAAGAACTTCAAGAGCAGCTGGGAACTTTCCCAGTAAGCATCAGTGTAAGGCAGAAAGATCCTTGTTAATTTGTCTTTCCATCTTCTTTCTCTTTATTCATCACCTATTTAGTAAAAGTCAAACATTGTCTACTTTTCTCCATTAAATGTAAATGTTTCAGGAAAATTAGTTTCAAACGGATACATTCAATTATATCACCTTTAAAATAAAGTTATGATTATCTCAGCATTTTGTTGTTGCATTTTAATATAAGTAAATATTGATTATTAAACTCATGCTTTCCAGCTTCTTTTTAATAGGACTAAATCATATTTCAAGAATTGTTGTAATAGTGTAAAAAAGATTGCATATATGACTAAAAGCTATTTAAAATCTTCCAGTTTAGAATGTTTATTGTTATAATAAACATTGTGGATTAATTCATTTTATTAATTCATTTTATATGTAGTTTTATTTGAAGTTTTATAAGACATTTAAAAATACACTTTCATGTATAAGCTTTAGGGTCCAATTAATCCAAATCTACCTGGAAATAAATTACAATTACATACTTTTGATCAGATATTACAATTCTGATTAGCAGGGTCTGACTTTCAATTTTTTTCTTTCTTAAAAGCTTTTTCTTTTTAAAAGCTTAGCTTTTAAAAGAATATAGACTATTTTTTATTAAAGTGATTTCAAAAACAAGAATATAATAAAAACATTAATATATCTAATCCTAATGAAAGGCTAGCATGTTGGAAGTGTTTGTTTTAAAACATCTCTGTCAATGAGCTCCAGTGATTGAATAGCTAAGAGTTTGTTGAACATCCCTCTGTTAAGTTATAATGTAATATTGTATAGTTCTGTTTAATATTTCATTGCCTTAAATTTGCAGAACTCATTCTCTGTTTTTTCTGTTATTGATGTTAGTTTTGCTAATTAAATTCAAGCCGCCTTTTCTTTAACAGTCAGAAACCAATTTAAGTAAAGAAATGGAGTCAGTGATGAAAGATATCAAAAATACTACCCAGAAAAAATACACTGACTACAGCAAGACTCCTGGATCACCAGACAATGATTTTCTTTTCATGTACTCGGTAGCCAGGTGGGTAAAATATTATTGTAAAGATTGCTTCAGTTGCCTTAATGGACAACCCTCAACCTACAAGTTTATGAAATGAGGAAATGTGGGTACAACAATGAATAAATGGGAATTGATGAACTTACCAAGAAGTTTCCATATAACCTTGGTAATAAAAACTGAAAACGATTCAGAAGATTTTTCTCAGACTATGTCATGGACACTTTCTCTAATTTATCAATAGCAATTGATTTTATCCTCAAAGTATTGTTCAAATATTTTGTATAGGTTTTATGATTTTATTGCTTTTTGTGAGTCACCCAGTACTCTGGTAAATAAGACAAACGGTTATATAAGTTTTTAAATAAAATAAATATGTCTCAGAGGATTCTATTAAAGAATCCCTTTGACTCTGGAAAATCTTCATTGGGTAGATACAGTTGCAAGGAAAACAATATTTCATCACAATTGTAGCTTGATAATGTTCAATTATTGCAATTACAAATTCCGATTTCTAGTATTTCCAAAGCATTACAAATTATATTTTCTAGTAATTCTTATAATATAGCCTGTCCCATGTGTTCAGAATGGATGCTTGGTTACTTTTTGTAGCTTTTCTTGCCATAGTGATTTTTTTTTTTTTTTTTTTTGGACACTGCTAGGTACTTTGAAAGTCAGTAGAATTGTCTCACGGCATACTTGCACATAGTCTGTGCATGATACGTCAGAGTTATTAATGCATGTGAGTATTTCAGGAAGATAGTAACCTTTTCTTGAGCCTTCAAGAAGAGAGCTATGAGGAACAGTGATTTTTCTAAGCTGATGAATGGTTGTATACTTTGACCTTTGTAAAAGTACGGTAATAAGAACTAAGTTTATAGGGTTCTTTTTGTTGTTACTTATTCGTACCGTAGGATTTTTCTTAAAAGGTTTCAGAAAGTTCTTTTTTAGTGTTATTGGACTTTATATCTTTTAAAGGTCATATACTCCAACCATTTGCAACAAGAAAAAATGAATTCTACAACACACATGTTAACACTTCTGGAACACCAAGAATGAGGTTATAGTACTTTCAGTACAGGATAGTTTTCATTATCTGAAAAATATATCAGTTTATAAGAATGCTTCTAGAAATTTAAAAAGTCCAATGATTTGTTTACTTGTTCATCCCATTAAAAGTGGTGGCTGGTTCCACACATTCAAAATCATGATAGTTCTATTGTATTGAATTCCCCCCCCCCCCAAATTATCATACAACTATGTTACCTTGGTTAAAGAAAAAAGTTTTTTTTTTTAAATTTGGAAGGTAAAATGACTGAAGAGGACAGAGAGCAAACTGGACCATCCCAGGCTCTGTGAGGAACCTTTGGTTCTCTTCTAGTTAACATCTAACAGCCATTTCACCACAACGGAGGTAGTGACAGGAAGCAGGGCCACTCTTACTAGCTCAGTTGAGAGAACATAGCCCTGTTTATTTATTTTTTTCCCCTTTGGAAAAGCTTTGTTTTCCTTTCCCTCCTCACTCCTCTCTTTCTATGCAATCTTTTTCAAGGACGGGGGCCACCTTTTGTTATTTCTCAGGGATCAATAATGTCTTTCTTTTTTATGGAACATTGAGTTACCATTCCTTTAAAGAACCCTGAAGAGATTTCAGGAAATAAATATTTTAAAATTCATCTAGTGATCTAAGATGTGATTTGCATTTTTTTTTCCTGTTCACTAATATGAAATCTGTGCCACAGCTTTACTGTTAAGTTTTTAGAAATTCAGTGAGTGCTGCAAATTGCCTGAAGAGTGGAAAATTCCCTAGTCATGTGGCTGGCCTTATCAGCAGCAACCAGATGGAGCTCAGAGCCCAAACATTTTCACTGTTAAATTGCTTTTTCTCAATGTAAGGAGGATTAAAGCATTCCTTCAAAAAAAAGTGGTGACATAAGCTGCAAACTTAGGAATATTATTATTTGAAATGCTACTATTTTAGTAATGTGAATATGTTTTAACAAACATTTTGTACAAAAAGAGTTCTTTTGTGACATATGCCATTGGAATTTTTGCAAAATAGTTTGTATTCAATGAAATCCTTCCAAGTGCTTTACATTATTTGGATTAGCTCAGGGATGGGCAATCTGGTACCCAGAAAAAATTTCCTGATTTCAGTTACCATCTGCCACTCATTTGTATAGCAACTGGAGGAGTTAGAGTCCATGTTTGTAGGGTACAAATTGCTTTTACCCTGTTAATAGCATTTAGCAATAGCATTTAGACTTATATACCACCCCATAGCACTTTACAGCACTCTTTGAATGGTTTACATACTCTTTGAATGGTTTACAATGTCGAAGCATTGTTTACATATTTCCCCAAACAATCTGGGTCCTCATTTTACCGACCTTGGAAGAATGGAAGGCTGAGTCCAGTTTGAGCCTCATCAGGATCGAATTCCAGGCTGTGGGCAGAGTCTTCCTGAAATACTACATTCTGACCACTGTGCCACCAGGGCTCCCTTTACCCCGTTGCAGGGTCAAGCAGTAGTTTTGTAGTTGCAGACTGCCTTTTATAACTCTGGCCCCACCCCCAGTCAAGAGCTGTAGGAAGCTGGGCAGTAATTTAATGATACAATTAGATGTTGAGATGGTGACCTTTGTGGCTGCACAAAACAGGGACTGGAAGAATTCATGCAGCTTCAGGGCAAAATTGTCTACCTCAAATTAATACCACAATTTAGTTTGCCATGCATACTCCATCATGGTCTTGTTCCCTTTCATTGGGGGGATAGTTTTACAGATTGATTGGCCAGGTTTTTTTAGAGCTCGTAAATAATTAAAATAAGGCTATTCCCTTTCTGTTTATTCAGGACAAACTTGGAACTTGAATTGGTTCACCGGGGAGGCAACCTGTGCCTAGGGGGTGCAAGCACAGCTGGAAAGAGATCCTGTTTACGTATGTATATTGAGATTCTATACAATTTACCTAGTTTTATCTAAGTAATTCTTACTAGAGTCAAGTTAAAATAATTCGAGTAACCTTTATAGAGTTTGATTGCATTTTTTATCCAATAGTTGTTTAGACTTGAGTACAGTTTATTTGTCCTCAAGAAAGTGGTCTCTGTACAAGTCAAGAACATTGCTGAATATAAATTGCACATCAAACTTCCACCCCGAAATAATCCTTAACAGAAACATTCCTTGAATTACTGATCAAGAAGACGAGGTGATTTTGTGTGTCCGGTATTATTTGGTTTCCAACCTGACTTTGAAATTGCTCTCTGTTGGATAAGGAAAGGACAGAACGGTAGCTGGCTGACTCATCAATTCATGGATAAAAAAATTCCTTTAATTACCTACTTTTTAAAACACTCTCAATTTCCCTTTTTCCTGACTGAACTTCACTTTTTTTGAAAGAGAAAAATCCACAATTTGATGTCTTGCTACATTTTTGTGTCCCTTAATATGATAGTTAACAGAAACAAATTTTTCTTCAACAGAATTACATACACAAACACTGTGCTGAAGTTTGCTGGAAAAGGGGAGAAAAATCTTGCCATAGTATTGTTTATCTAATATATGTCAAGGTTCCGACTAATAAACCCAAGCAAATCAGAACCTTGAGAATAAGAAATAAACCCATCCCCAAGTGTCACAGGTCGAATTGGCCAATTAGGTCAACAGGCAGGCTCTCCAGGCACTCCTTTCCCAACCTTGTCCGTTACCAGTGGAGATGACCTTGGTTCCCATGAGAAAGCTCTCTGTTGTGTCTAGTAAGGCATTCCAATCTCCTTCCCCTCTTCCACTTATGTGGAAGAGAAGTGTTTTCTGCCAGGTTTGGTTCGATGTTGACAATATAACATTAAGAGTATAAAATGAAAATGAAAATTTTGGGAAAGTGGAAAGAGAGAAGTGAAGGATGAAGGGGAAAAAGCATTAACTTTTTAGTTCATTAGAAGGAACATATTACATTACAGCCTTCTTATTTCACATATACTAGACATTTCTCTAACAAAAAAACTTTAAATCACAAACTCAGAGTTTCATTTTTTTCTATCAAGCACAAAATCCAGAAGTGATTTCCAGAAAGTTAGCTCTATTCTTGTTGATTAAAGCCATTAATTTGGCCATCACTGCCTGTTCTATCATTCTTCCATTGTGGGAATTAATGTATCTTTTCAGTTTTGAACATAAAACATTCCCACTGTGGTCAACATGTATAACAAAAAAAGTTCCATTTTTTTCTGGTTCTTTGTACATTTACCGTAGAAGAAAAGTCTTAGGTTTAATTTATATATTAGTTTTAAGAATTTTTTGGTATTAAAATATGAATCTTACCCTAGTATTTCTTTGCTTTGTCACAAGTCCACCAAAGTTAATAGAAAATTCCTTCCGTATGTTTACATTTCAAACATACATTTGAAGTATATTTATAAATCTTTAACAATTTATTAGGTGTTAAATACCAACAGTACATTTTGTACAAAAATTATTTTAATTCTAGTCCAATGTAAATTTTAAACCCTTCTCTCATCCGTGATCCCATTGTTCCAGCATTATACCCAAAATTCTTTGCCCATTGAATGATGCATTGCTTTACATATTTGTTCAATAACAGATTATAAACCTTGATAATAACCTGTTCATCATTATCACATAATACAATTTCAAATTCATTTTTTGCAAGGTCAAACCCATAACATTTTGACTACTTTAAATCTTTCTTTCAATTGTATATATGTAAACCAAAGATAGACACATCCTTCTAATTAACTACAACTCTTTTTTTAGATTAAAGACTAGTTCCACCTTGATTAAAAATTATTCTCTAACCATAAGTCCATCAGCTCACCATCATTTCTTTTATGTAAAAAAGCTTCCTGAGATGGTACCCAAAGAGGGAATCTTGTTTTATATTTATTCCATAATCTTAGGATGGCATGGCTAACAAAATGATTCTTAAAGTCAACATTCATCTTAACATTGTCATAGCATAAGTAGGTGTACAGACTACTAAGATTCATGAATGATTCAATTATTTTAAACTAGTCCTCAGTTCCTGTAGTGTTTATACTAGCTGACATTCTGAAACTGATCACAGCATCATCTGCCCATTTCAGAGACACCATGTAGAACCCATATCCCACATTCTAATCACAAACTATACCAGAACAAAGTACTAATTTAATATGATGAAGTATCACCTGGGTCAGGTCAATCATTGTCATGAAATCTTAAGCTGACCCCAGTGTTTTAGCAGATTTTGCACTGAGCAGAAAATTGGAGTGGTTCTTTACAACTCTTTGATTCTATGACTAAAGAGCCATTATTGACTTCAGCTAGCTCAGGAAGTAAGCTATGTGCTATAGCCACATATTCAGAGGTCCTAAGTGCAGCAATACGGAGTCAAAATTGGCCAACTGACTGATCGAATACTTTGTCAGTGAGTATTGTATTTGTGGGGATTGATCTGTTTTTCTTCAGAATTAAAGCAGAATCTTTAATTCTTTAAAGTTAAGTCTTTAACCCAGAAACATCTATAAAGGATCTTTTGGTTTTATTCTCATTACCAAATTCTTCCCTGGTTTGAAATTCTGCAGTTTCTTCATAAATATATGAGGTAATGTGACTGTGAGGATCATGAGGAAAACTACAAATGCAGAAACATTTTCTTAATCTTTAAACAAGTAATTGTATTAACTTTGAGATACAACTAGGAGAGATTATTTATCTTTTATCTGTACAAGGTCAGAATTTTGATCCAAGATTGTATCACGGATAATATATTTTGCCAGTTCTTTTGATTGAAAGAACTATTTTCACTGTCGTTCTGACTTCCTTGTTAAATTGCAGAAGGAAAATTCTATAATCAAAATTTGTACTTAACTATATAAACCAACTTCAGATTTATCCCATTTTGTGTATTTGGCAATCAGCAATTAGAGACTTATATAGACCTTAAGTACTGGACCCAGTTTCCTGAAATGCAAAATCTGTTAGTTGTTTTGGGTTCACAAAGACATGAGAAAACATAGTTTAATTAAAAAGCCACATGTGCTCATTAACTGACATTTTAACTTGATGCATTCTATTTCAGAATAGAATCATGTCATTATTTGGCCATTGGTCATGGAGGCTATTGCCACTGGTCATTATTGTCCAAAATATCTGGAAAAGGCCGTATCAGGAAATCACATTTCAAGTGCTTTGTTTAAATAAGCCTATTATCATGATTAATGAATCTGAGGTATCTTAAACAGTTCTAATATTTCAGATGTAATAGTACTAAATCTTTTTGTCTAATCTTTTTGCAGCTCTATTAAAGGAAGGAAAACACATAGGCAGATACAGCTTGTTGGTTTACCTAAATAGCAACATAATACTTTTGGTTTATCAGCAATAAAGAGAATGCTAAAACTTTACATAACAGCTACATATGTTAATATAGAATCTATTTTGCTTTTTACTTTTTATAGCCTATCCTTCATTGTATTGCTATCCCCAACATACCACTCAAAAGACCAAGTATGGCCATTGGGTCAAAAAAAAAACAAAAAAACGGCACATCACTATCAACAACAAATTTAGTTTTGTCCTGTCTCCATCTTTCCTTTTGGGAATACAGCTCTCAGCATGCTCCTCAAAATCAAATGTAGATCTTTGCTTGAGAACTACAGAAGACCTTCATACATGAAAACATGGTAGCTCTTCATTCACAGAGCTGTTCTTTCTAAAGTGTGCCACATAATCACTCTATTACTGTTGCATCCAAAATAGGCTAATTTTCTTGTTTTGTTTTCTCACTCCCTATTTACTCAAGGCACAGCCTACCCAGAGGTTTTCAATGATAATGCAGGATGGGATTAAAAAGAAAATCTAGCACTTTGCTAAAAAGTTTCTATAGTAGCTGTTTACCTCTCAGTATACTTGACATAAGTAACTGAATGAATAGAAACCCTAATTCTGATTTGGCAAATTCACCCTATCTTCTAAGAGTTAAAAAGGTTTATAGTGCATTTATGTTTAGATCAATAAGAAGCACTACATGCAATTTATTGATATTTAGATGATGTTGTTCTCCCTAGTGCAATTAAAACTCTTGTACCTTTTTGTTCCCCCACATCCCTCGGTCTTCCCTTGAATTTCGGTTAATGAAGTGTCTGTCTTGTCTGTCTGAACACAGTGTTCTGCGCTAATCGTACAACTGCAAAATGTGTTGATTAGATACGAAATATGATGTTCCAGTGAAGTCTTATAGCAGCAGGTGTCTTTGAAAATGTAGGAGCAAATAGGTCAAGTGTTGTTTTAGCAGATGTAAGAGGACAGCTGTGTGTTGGGAAGTAAAATTGGGAATGATTAATGCAACTACTGATGCTGAGACAGTATGAAAAGGACAGTGAGTTAAACGTCAGTCAGAATGGTTCTATATAAAGCTTAACCCTTGAGGCATAGTTAAGATTTGGAACACAGCATATTTTCAAGATTTTCAGAGAAATAAGAAAAACAAAACATGTTGGGTCTGAAGGAGCAGAAGACCTGGAGATTTTTCTGGAGTTATCTTTCTTTTTGAATGCTTAAATGGTGGCTGTGGCTAAGGGGTGTCCTTTACCAGCTTCCGCATCTTTTCTTTGAACAGTCACACTTTTAATCATTGATGTAGTCATATAAGCTAGTTTTGAAGACATTTTAGCTTGATGGAAATCGTTGCAGCCACACTTTTAGGTGTCCTTTAGACTAAATACACTGGTCCTACAGCAACTGTGTAAGCCATTGTATTGTTTCTAGCACAAGTTGTACTTTCTTTATGTAATAATCTTTAATATGTTTGGGGTCACAGTTATGGTGGTAAATATATTCATGATTTATGAGCTGTAATTGAAGCCCTGATTCCAATGTTGATTGAATCATAGCACAGGATCTTTTTGTGAGAACCAATATTGATTGTGGAACTCTTTCTGTAGGTAAATTCAGGTAACGTTACTTTTGAGTCTAATGCTGTCCATGAAATAACTAGAAGTCAAGCTTGACTTGAAGAAGACTTTATTTTTTTCAGTTAGTATGAGTTTTACACTGTATTATATTTATATATTTTAGGGTTTTACCACTTTTGGAATTCATGTAATATTGGATAATAACAAATAATTAACCTTCGTACGAATGATTGCAAAATCTGAGTTGTTTTTTTGAATTTTGTCTGTCTAGCTGCCTGAGGTTCAAAGAACTGGTTTTTGTTTCATTTACAAGTATGAAGGAAGAAGATTAAAGAATAAAATAATAAATTATTACAATAAAAGGATAAAAATAGTCTATTGAAGCCAAATTTTGAACATTTACATTAAAATTGAGGGTTTTTTTTGAAATTAAATAAATGATTGTAAATGTTCATTGAAAGTTTCTAATTTGTTGTCTTTTCTAATTTTGCTAAATGGTGCTGCATCCACTTTTAAAGTTCAAACATTATGCAAAATCTGTTTTGGGTTACCTGGGATGTCGTGTTTAGGTTGGAGTCAAACAACTTTTTTCAACTTTTAAGCCTCCATAATTCCATTTTTAATCACTTTTTGCAATCACTTGGAGCTTATATTATTAGGTCAAAGCTGATAATAGGTAAATGGATTTTTCACAAAGCTGTGCTTGTCTCACGCTAATCTCAACTCCCTTGAAAATCATTGTAAAGTCTGTTGCCCAAAGCTACAGTCCGTCAAGTAAGAGAGTGTTATTGAATTAGTTTTACATACAACTAAGTAACATAATTAAGACCACCCTGTAAATACCACCATATGCATGAGCCAAAAATCATATCAGCTCATCCTCCAAAGTAACAACCTACTATTGTGCTGTTGCTGGTGACTGAAATTCAAAGACATCAAAATGTTGTTACTTCTGTCCTAGATAAAACTTGACATTAATTAAGCAGCATTGTCTTGTGTTGCATAAAATCTGCATGGATGCCCATTATCTAATCTTAATAGAAAAGGGGTGGAAAGAAGAGAATTAAGAGTAAGAAGCGGATTATTTACAAGGATTCTGTTATATGTGACATTTAGAATTAATACTGACCAAAAATGCTAGATGGTTTTTACTCAAGTGTTACTTGGACTTTTTAATTGGATTTATTGATTGCTATATTTATCACATTTGTTGCTGTTTTGTTCCATTTTGTAGAAATGCTATGGACTTTTTCAAGGTACATCATAACAGCTTTCAGGATTCTCCTAAAAACAATTTGTTCAGTGACCATTTTAAGTTACAATAGTGCCGAATGAAGGGACTGTTAATATGCTAGTATAAGTAAAGGACTTCCTGCGGATTTCTAGTCATTGCTGACTATAGGAGGTGGTGCTTATCTCCATTTCAAGGCCATTGAGCCAGCACCGTCCAAAAATATTTCACAGTCATGTGGCCATTATAACATCACAGACTGCTTTACCTATTTATCTACTCACATTCAGGGGTGGGAATCTACTAGTTTGCAGCTATTCGCTAGAACCGGTTGTTAACATTCTAAGCAGTTCGGAGAACCAGTTGTTAGAAGAAATTACTGGCCTAATCCTGTAAGGAAGGCAGGAAGGAAACATTCTGGCGTTGCTTATCTCCGTTAACTCTTATTACATTCTTAGCAGGACTAGACTTCCTGTCTCAGGAACTTCTCTGGAGTTTTTTTTCCCCACCTCCTTTGCTGGTACTTTGCTTGTGTGGAGTGACCATTCAAAGCTACAATGGCACTGGAAAAAGTAACTTATGACCCTTTCTCACACTTATGACTGTTGCAGCATCCCCACAGTCATGAGAGGCCAGGCGAGGAGATGCATGCCTCAATGTGATATTGAGTTGGCCACGCCCAGCCAATAACATGACCACCAAGCCATGTCCATTCAGTCACATGACTACCAAGCCACGCCCACAGAACTGGTTCTTAAAAAATTTGAATCCCATCCCTGCTCACATTTGCATGTTTTCAATCTGCTAGGTTGGCAGGAGCTGGAGCATGGATGGGAGTTCACCCCGTCACATGGCACTCAGGTCCTGAACCTGGGCTTCCGGCTTTCTAACTGGCAAGCCCGGGGGGGGGAGAGGGAATGGGATGGGGACTCAGCGGTTACATATTAGTATAGTTGTATCTATTGTGTGGTTGTATTGCTGTTTTTTTTAAACTTTGGCAAACTATTGGCTTCATTATAATTTAAAAGTACAGTAAAATCTCTACAGTAAAAATACAAAAAAAACTAACATTTAGGCCTGCTTGAAAAAAAAAAAGTATGGCAGTCAGAGTATCTAAATTTCTAATATCTATTGTTAGGTCTTGTTGAGTCCACCAAAGACCACATATCCTGTGGTATATTCATCTAAAAATAGCAGAATTTAGTGATGTGGATGCTGTTAAATTCCATCTAGCTGACTAGAAGGGCTAATGCTAATGGTTTAGTAAAAAGTATAGATGCTTTTTTAGAATTGCAAATTCAGTACTTTTAAAGCAAGAAGGCACATTTCTTGCCCCTTTTTCTTTAGTACCACGTTCCCATTAGGGGACAGTGTTTGCCTTTTTTCCTCTGGTGAAAGAAAAAATGAAATTACATAGTGCGTGAATCAGTGTTTTTAAAATTTTATTTAAAGTTATTATATAAGTTATTTTCTTTATAATAACAATTATACATATGGGTTCTAGGTGAAGCTAATTTGGTACTAATATTCTAACCTGAGTAGTTCTTGCTAGTTCTTCTATGTCTCACAAGCAGAAGTGAGACCTGGTCTCACTTGCAACATTTCTTGATGTATTATGCTGCTTAGAGGTCCTATATAACTAAATATAGGTTTATTCTGAATCAGTATGTAAGTGCATGAAGTCCAAAATATGAAGTGCCACCATAAGTTAACTGATGGAATTCTATGCATTTGTACTTAAAAATAAATGCCTTTGGGTTTTACGAGTTGTTCCACCAAGAAGTAATTAAGATTTCAACCTTAATACTTGCAGATAGTTTTAAGAAAAGGTAAATGCAATTTGTACAAGGAAATGAATGAATTAAATTTATTTGTGTGTTTTCTTTATCTACAACAATCTGCTTTTCTTTGGTAGTTACAGAACATGGTATCGAGAGTAGCATATTTTACCTTGAAACAGGTCAATATGTTTTTTTCTTGGTGTGGAACAATGTAATGTTTACTTACAATAATAGCAATAGCACTTACTGTAGACTTCACAGTGCTTCACAGTGTTTTACTGCCCTCTCCATGTGGTTTTACAGCATCAGCATATTGCCCCCAACAATCTGGGTCTTCATTTTACCCACCTTGGAAGGATGGAAGGCTGAGTCAACCTTGAGCCTGGTCAGATTCGAACTGTCAAATTGCAGGCAGCCGGCTGTAGCAGAAGTAGCTGGCAGTATTGTATTCTAACCACTGCACCACCACAGTTCTCATAATTATAAAGAAGTAGAAGTGACCCTGATCATTGTTCCCTTTTGTAATGAAAACATATCAATCCACAAAAGAAAAGAAAAGAAATATAAACGAATTATACTGCAAGTCCATTGGTACTAGCTATGGATGGTGTCGAGTGAACAAACAAGTTTTTCACTTGGTCTCATAAGAAGTTTTCAGCCATATGGCAGAATTTTTTCTACCATTCCTGCAAATCATGATAATGCTAGCTTGTTAGATAAAAAGCAGACAAAAATTGCTGGGAATTTATGTGTATAAAATTGTAGTGTCAAATAGCCAGACAAAAAATGCACGAGTCTATGGTTATGCTGAACTGTGCTTGGAAGTACTGCAACTGAACCAATACCGAAAGGTATATGTAATGGTGCCCCATCTGGTGACACGTTTTGTGATGGGAAAACTGAAGCGGGCTGTTTTCCAGAGAGTTGAAGAACTCTGTGGAAGGTGCTCTTTCTTCCATAAAATAGAAGAAAGAGCATAAGCAAAAACAGCAGTCCTTCCCCTTTGCCTTTCACATGGATGGTGTTCTTGATCTAAGAGTTCCACCTCCAATAAAAATGCAGCTTTATGTTCTACAGCTACAATCACCATTTCCAAAGGAGCGTTTTTTTTAGCCTGGGTGTGTGTGGGTCATTGCTTATATAAATGTATACAAGCCAAAGAACAAAGGAATGAATGTTCACTAAACATCTCTTGCCAGTTTGAATGGGAGCTCATTTTGTCCTAATTCACTGCTGCTGATTCAGAAAACAGGTGACAGCACTTAGTTCCAATGTCATCTGTGTCTACAATTATTTGGCAAACCAAGAAGTTAATTACAGCCTTCAAGCTCTACATGAAGCAGCTGACTTCAGCATGAGCCTGTTTTGGCCTCCCAAGTGTCTATGAATAATTGTCTATTTGTAGAAAATAAATTAATTCCTTCTGTGATTTATATTTACATGTAGCATTTTTAAGAGCCTCTACAAGAGGTAGGGACAAAAGGCTAGAAACTGAAGTAATAAATAAAATAAAAAGAAAGTAGAAATAAGTTTTTTTGGTGGGACAAAAAAATAACAATCAGAGCATCTCTGTACTGATACCAACTAAAAATACATTGCATTCATTTGAAAGAAACAGTTTAGTAAAATGCACATGGCCCCTTGCCTGGATTATATTAAAATTGAATCAAAATATACAGGTAGTCCTCAATTTACAACCACAATGGAGCCCAGAATTTATGTTGCTAAGTGAGAAATTTAATAAGTGAGTTTTCTTCCATTTTACGACCTTTCTTTTTTTGCAACATTTGTTAAGTGAATCACTTCAATTGTTAAATTAGTAATACAGTTAAGTAAAAAAAAAACCTCATTGACTTGGCTTGTCAGAAGGTCGCAAAAAGTGATCACATGACCCCAAGATACTGTAACCGTCATAAACATAAATCAGTTGTCAAGCATCCAAACGTAAATCCTGTGACCATGGGAATGCTACAGTGGTCATAAGTGTGAAAAATGGTCATAACTCACTTTTTACAGTACAGTTGTAACTTTCAACTAAACAAATAGTTGTACGGCGAGGACTATCTGTGCATGGAAATATGTGGCGGAAATTTGAAAACAGCTCATGGGTTTCCCATCTACAGAGTAATTCTGATTAGATCTATATTTGAATGAGAAATTACCTAGTTTAAATAGAAGGGAAATAATATGAAGTATTTTGTATAATTTTTATATCAGCTTGGATCTGTAGATCCGAACAAAAATTAAACCTCAAGCATCCTGTTTTATTTAGCTCCTCTTGAACATCTTTATTCTGAACAGGGAATAAAATAGGGGCTTTGGTTGCATAAAAATTAACAGATAATCTAGACTTGCCTACAGGCACAGCTGGGCTATATTTTAGATGTCAGAATAAATAGCAGAGAGTATTTTGGCTGATCTGTTTGTACATCCATCCATTGGTATGTAGCAAAAGCAGTGATAATAATAATTTGGCTTTTTATGGATGTATACAAACATAGACTTTTTTAAAGCCCTGATTTTTTACAATCCATTATAATGTAAAATAAGCATGTAAACTGAAATGTCTGTGGCATTTATATTAACTTGGAATATATGAAGTATCAGATAAAAATGTATCGAATGACTGATTTTGAAGCAACTGTGCAGGGGGCCCTTGAAAAAGAACCATTTTTAATGCTTTTTAAGCCTTCAGTGATTCGGTGCCAAATGTTGATCTTGATTGAAATTTATTCCAAAAAAACAAAAACCCCAGATCAATTGAGAAAAAGCTCTTTGTTGGGATGTGGCTGTTTCACAACATGGTAGTAGCAAATGGACTGATAATAGAGTTAAGTGTGCAGGGATGTGAGCCAACAACAAGACTTTCAAATAATTGTGTGTGTAATTCATCAACCCTGGTAATTTGTGTTAGTATCTTACTTGGATTTCCAACTAATGCAATATTAGCAATAAAAAGAAGTGAAGGCAATGTAAGGAAGGTCAAAATTAAAATGAATAGCAACATCAAGAACTAGAATAAACTCTTGAGTAACCTACCCCTAAGCTTGCTACATTAATTCAAGCACAAAGAGTAAAGCATGAACTAAAAGCCTTGCCTAACCCAGTAGTGAGGTTCTAATGCTTAAAGCTTTTTTTCCCATGGAGGTAGCAAGGATATTTTTCAATTTGGATTGTTATGTTTCTTACAAATGGGGGGAATCTGTAACTGGCAACCTTGAAATCCAACATAAGGTACATTTAGAGGAATGATGAGATGAACAAACTAAAGTACAATAATTTCTTAGTCTTATTCAGTGTTCAGTTAAAGGTGATATAGCACATTCCGTCTCAAATCCTGCTTGGGCAGTTGGAGAGCAATGCAGTGTCGTGTCATCCAAGGCAGTGACAGGCAAATCTCAAAGGTCTAGGACAAGTCGCCATAGGACTACTCTTTGTGGGATAAGAGTTACACTAATATTGAAGAAACAGTGAAATAGAATCATTAAAGAAAAGATCCTATGGGAAGGACAAATGAAATGTGAATAAGAAAAAAACTGTTTTTTTCTTATTTTAAATAATTAAATTGTATTTTTGAGTTTTCCTGCAGCGAGTTGTCCCATTCTGAATCTCAAAGTCATTAGCAAAAACGTAGTAGCAGAATTTGATATATAAAATCAGAGAGCCTCGAGGTAGATTACAATAAAGAAAATAAAGAGGTACCCAAGACTGAGTTCTAAGGAATTCTTGCTAGGAATGGGAAAGATTGAGAAATGGAAGCACTCCATGAAACGGAGAATATCTTGTACAGCAATCTCCAACCTTTCCAGCTCAGCAGATTGGCGGAAGTGGCAGTGGCAGCAGGGGGAGGGAGAGGAGACGGTTTCACATGTATGTGCACACCGCGTTCACAAATTCAGCTTTGCGCGTACTTGCACACCACTTCTGTACTCTGGTTCTGAACAGGCTGCAGCCCAGCATCGGGCCATTGTATCTTGTAACTCTGATCTTGTAAATAGAACCCCTGAAGTGTTCACCTGTAGCACCAGAGAAATTCAATCATGGCAGTGGTATTTCATTATTTTATCTAGGATTGGAATTAATTTTTCAAGTCTTGTTCCAGCAAACTCAGGGCTTAAGGAAGCAAACATTAAAAAATGCTAAATAAACCTTTTCAAAGGGTTATAAAATGGAGAAATTTCATCTAAAAAAACCCCTTCATTTCTCTTTCTACAGATCAGCTGTTTCATGTGTTGGCTATGCACATGAGACTCTACAGCATTGATTCTGCTTACAATCCATGGAAGAAACTGACACGGTTGATAGAGGGTGAAGAATTGGAGTAAGTACACAGACATTTTTAATATTTACCTTGTTTTAATCAAGGAAAGTTACATAATCCTGTTTAAGATAACAATCTCAAGCATTGCATGCAGTTTCTGAACTGGTGTCCAAAATCCCCTCAACATATCATAATTGCAAAAATTAGTTTTGCATTTTCTTGGATTTGGATGCAGGATGCATAAAACAGTAGTATAATCCCTAAAAATGCCTTCCAGACTCCATAAAACCCTTATATCAGACAATATCAGACCTACCTAGTTAGCAATATTGTTTGTGTTCCTTGATTAATTGAAGCATGTTATGTACACCCCTAGAAAAGCATTGGCCAAATGCATGATGGGCTTTATTTCAAGAGTGACTGTGGCTTGTTTGAAAGCTCATTGTTTTATTTAAAAAAATCTTGAGTTAGCAAAAACACAGGAAATCCTTGGAGTTTGGAGAACATGTTCTAGTTCTTCAGACAAATAGCTGCTCTCTTGCATATTCACATAATGGCCACTATGGTAGGTGTGGCTAGTCACATAATGCGTATTTACGAGAAAATTGGGCAGTTACGTCCCCCACCCCTTCTAAATCCCCATGATGTCCCTACCATCCTCCCCTAACCTTTTCCCTTTTTTTCTTGAGTAGATGAGCATTCTTCTCAATAAATCCTTGAACTTTAGCCTCTATGACAAAGAATATCTATGGGAAACATGTGAAACTTAAGCCCATTAAATGAGGATGCCCTTATTTAGCATGTGGCATGGCCCTTGAATTGCACCATACCAGCGTCCCATTTTTTTTACTCAATCTCCAAGGACTTGGGCTGACATCAAGAGTGACTAGCCCGAAGTTACCCAGCCAGCTTTCATGCCTAATGCAGGACTAGAACTCGCAGATCCTGGCTTCTAGCCTGGTACCTTCACCACTAAATCAAACTGGTTCTTATTAGCTCAGTGTAGCCATAGTTTATTTATATAGGTTGCATTTGGAAATCTGAGTCAGCAATGAGGAAACCTGCTTTTTTTGGTTCAGCCATGATTCCCAGCAATGTTGTCAATTTCTCTGAATTTGGAATCTACAAGCTCTTAAACCAACTTGGCAATTTTTTGCTCAATATGTAATAATTGAGGTCTTTTTCCTTGAAAAACATTAGGGCTTTTCCCTCACTAACTGATTCTATGGGTGTATTGCAAAGCTATATTTATCAACTTGTCTCACAGGCATTGAAGGGATTAGTAGAGTAGATATTCTATACTGCAAACAGATTTTTAAAGGACAGCTTCCATATCACAATGAAGAAATTGCTTACGCTTTTAATATATGACAGTGTCGATTTAAGGCTTAATTTACTCTGATGCTTGTCGTAAACTAAAGAGCTTATCTAAACTGGCATTTTCTAGAATTTTACTTTCATTTCTAGTGAAGGAACTAAATGCATCATTTGTTTTTGTGAAGATCAAGTTCTGTTTAATTTATGAAAGTTTAGTAGCCTGTTAAAATATACCTGAAAGAGAAATGAATATTGCCAATTATTGAGAAGATTGAATACAAGCAAAAATATAAATTTATTTGCAGTACTATAATAGTCATTTTAAATGTGCTTATCAATCCCTGTGTTCACATTTACATAGATATTCACAAGGGTTTTTTTAAGTTCAGGAAGTTAGAATGCCAGTCAGAGTTTCATATAACCATGAATTTTTATTGAATGTTTTTTACAGCAAGTTTGGTGAATCAGCAGGGAAGCCATTTTATAGGCTAAGCAAAGCTTTGCTTGTACAATTTGCTTCATGTGTTGGTTTTTGCTTCAATTTGCTTCACATGTTAGTTTTTCCATTTGTCCCATTTTCAGAAGTACTTATATTGTACTTTTGTTCTGAATCTGCATTCATCTATTGCCAATTCATTCTTTTTAGTCTATCTTTTCTTGTTTTATTACACAAAGTTCTTAAATAACACTTTCCCACTGCATTCAAACTTAATTTGGTTTCTTCATATGTAACAAATATGATTAGATAATCAAGGTGAAATAAATTCCATCTCAATCGAAATATTTCCAATTTTACTTTTAACTGATGTTGTTATATTTGATACTTAAAATCAAAAAGCAATGGATCGAGAAATGTATTTAAATTTGGAGAAAATTAATGTGGATTTTAACGGCATGTATTTTTGTTAGCATGTGCAGTGAGGATCAGCCAGAGGTTCCAGTGCTTTATAAGGATGTCCCATCTCTTTTGCTCATCCAGATCTTAACCATGCCTCAGCCACTGCGCAAAGGTACATTACAAAAGTTACATAAATAATAGACAGAGGGCAGTAACTTATCTCTCTCTTGCAATTTTTGAGAATTGCAGCCAATCTTGTTTGCTTGGTATGCTTTAGGAATGACTTTACCTTATTTCTGGAGGTTGGCAGCAGGCAGAATTTTTGTTGCAACTTTGGCAGCCATATCTAGAAGACTTGTCTTCTCAACTTTATCAAATAACAATGGAGGGAGACCATGAGGCCAAAAAATGTCTTTTAAATTCCTTGAGTTGCAGGAGCATGGAAAGGTTTTTCCCCTTTGACCTTCCTTCACTTGTTTGCTGAATAAAAGTATTGAATATTTCACAATGAATTGTGATTGCTGGAGAGTGGAGAGGATGAATATTTTTACTATGCAAACTAGCATTTTTGGCACAGAGGACAGTGGTAACTGCTATAATACAGTATTTGTAATGGTTGTGGTATGAACATATATTCAAGCATTTTATTGGAGTTTGAAGATATCTTGGAAGCAGGAATTATTTATTACTGCATATTTTGAAAGCTTTTAATTTCATGATTTGAAAAGGCTAACCTAATTCCTTTTGCACATCTATATTACAGGATACATTCTGTTATTTTGTTACAGTATAAAGGAACATTTCACTTTTTATAGAGTCAATTGACATGCTGTTGGCTTCACTCTTATGATTTATTTTATACCTCAGCTGAGTTCCTTTAAAGGCATAATCAGCTGTGCAAGAATTCTTTTTCTCTATGAATAAATGAAGATCAGACTTGTCTAAAGATAAAAAAATAAAGCCTTAGGGAGGCAGTTAGTTAGGAGTAAGGGTAATGAAAGGTTACACCTGAGAGGAATCTGGTTTAGGATTATGGCAGAAAGAAAGGGATTTCTCCCTTCTCCTTCCATCCATCCAGTTCCATTCATAAGTACACCTGCTCGCAAATACTGTAGCTTTGGTGCGTCTCTGTTTACACACACATAGACACATGCAGAGAGAGTGATACACTCATACATTTAGCATATATGTTTATATATAAGCTCACACTCAAGTGTGAGTAGCATCCTACTTAATCTAGCTCTTATTTAGATCTGTTCGTGGCGATGAATCTTCTGATATTTATTAGCTTCTAATATGGTGGAATCGTGTGTTCAGTTGTCTGGGAACTGAACAGGTCAATGAGGTAAAGATAGTTACATGATGGGAAGAAAACCTCAAATTGGGCAAATTGAGAAATAAGAAAAAGTTAAGGTAGCGTGGAAGCTTGTTACTAAGTTTTACTTCTTGGTAGGAGATGTAGAACTTAGGGAGAACTCTGGGATACAGTATTCAATACATGGATGGAAAACATCTGCTCCTTCTGATGATGCCTAACTAGAACGCCATTTGTTTTGACCAACATGGCCATGGATTAAGGATATCAGAGCTATAGTTCAGCAAATTGGAAGCACAGATACTTGTTCTTAAAGCAAGCTAATTTAGCACAGATCCAGCATTATATCATGAACCAGAAGAAAGGCCAATCCTATTTAATTTAAATTATGAGAAACATAGCATAGAATGCTATAGTGATAACCGTAAAGTGTGCTGCATTCATATTAGCAAGCACCCTTTCAGTTCTGGCTGCAGTATTTCAGGAAATATTTAAATTTAAAAAGTGATATAGAAACATTCCAAACAATCTGTGGGTTCTGTGAATATCTAGAAGACAAATTCTGAAAGATGATTTGGCTTATGGAATTGTTATATCTGTAATTATATCTTTCTGCAGATTACTAAGCTTAGCTGTTTCTGAGGGATAGACAACAAAAAACTACCCGCTTTTGGTAGATCCTTGATCATTGAAATAACTCTTAATTAATGCAGTTTATTCATTGTGCTGCCTGTTATGAGAACTCTCAGTCTAGTCTACCACTCTTGGTTATTAGGGGAAAGATCTCATTATTATAATCAGATAATTAATATTTTAGATTAGTTTATTTAAAAGGCAGTGATATCTTATTTTTAACATGGTTTTGGAAAAAGTTGTTGAGATTTGTTAAAATTATTCACACAATGCAAGAACAATTGCCTTATTCAGTTTAGTCACATGACTTGCAGAATAAATAAATGAAGAGTAGTACAGTATAGTGAGATAACATACTAAAATTTATAACATGAACTAACAGTAATAAAACATTGATTTAACCCAGCAAGCTTAAAATTAGAATGGTTGTCTCAGCAGTATAATTGTCTTGATGTTTGATTGCTCATCTGGGAAAAATACTTGCAGATTTATAGACTCTATGAATTAGGGACCATATTTTAATATATAAAAATGTGAGGCCTGAGAATGTCTAATGATATTTTTGTATTGTTACAGAACACTTTGTCTGTATCATAAAAGTGCTTTTCACATTGTTGTACATACAAGCTCTAGTTGCACTTTCTGTGAAATTCAGCCCAGAGGACAAGATGACTTGGATGAATTCAGGAGCTCTGGAAAAGGTTGGTTTATTTCATAAAAATCTGAAGAAGGTTGCTAAGGAGGTAGTTGTCTCTTAGATAAGCACCAGTCAAATGTTTTTGTTGGAATGTAGCTGTAGGACTCTGCAGCTCTTACACCTTAAGCCTGTCTTGATTAGTCTTGGAGTATTTGGGTTGAATGAAAAGCAGGATCCCATCCAGAGATGGTATTCAGCCAGTTCGGACCGGTTCAGGTGTATCGGTCAGGAAAATTTTGTGTGGTTCGGAGAACCGGCAAATACCACCTCTGGGTGGCCCTGCCCCTGTCCTTTCTTGCCCTAAATTTCTTTGTTTTTAGCTCAGCCATTCACCTTGTCTGGGTTGGAGAAGGTGCCATTCCCCAGCTCCGGCCTTGCCCTGGGCCTCCCCCCGCATGCTGCCCCCCCGGCCTCAAACTACGGCTCCGCAAGCCAAAGCAATGTATTCGGGCTGTGGCCTGCCGCACTAGGCTGAAGGCTGTGGGGGGCAGCGGCGTGGGCACAGGAGGGCCAAAGCAGTTTGGGTCCTGGACGGTTCTTCTTACCTTTAAGAAGATCCATCTGGAAAGCACTGCAGCGGAGATCTTGCCGCCGCTTCTTCCGTCCCTTGTTGACGAGGCTTTGCTCGCAGAGACGCTCCAATGTGCTCTCTGGGTCGGCAGCTGCTTCTCTCCGCTGCTGCTCTTGCTGGGAGGGCAGACTGCAATTTAGCAGCTGTGAGCAGCCGCTTTGGGTCCTCTAAGTCCCATCTGGAAACCACTGAGAAACCGCAATCAACATGGCTGCTGCTTCTCTGTGCTGCAGGCCCACATGCTTTCTGGATGGGACTTAAGAGGACCCAAAGCGGGGGTTCACAGCTGCTAAATTGCAGTCTGCCCTCCCAGCAAGAGCAGCAGTGGAGAGAAGAGATGGAGAGCAGAGACAGAGGGGAGTAGGCGGCCCCGAATGCCTGTTCAGTTGAGCCTCACCGCGCATGCGCAAAAGCTGTGCGCACATGCACGCACACTCATATTTTCGGCAAACCAGCGATAGGATTATTTGAATCCCACCCCTGATCCCATCTCAAATGTCTTGCAACTTGCGCCCCGCGATCCACGTCTGTGCTGAAACATAGACCTGTAAACACTATACTGCCCTTTTTTTGTTCATACGGAAGAGAAGAAATGCAATCAGAAAGATGGACTTTGCTATCTGAGATAGGAAAATAGAAGGCTGCCCTACTGTGGCAGTGCTGAGAAACAGGGGTGCTCAGAAGCAATAAATCAGATCCTGTGACGTGTGGCATGTAACACGTCATTGCACAACTGTTAACACAACATCACAGCATTACTGCCAGTTTTATTTTAAAATGTATTCATTATAGGAGTCAATATTTAATGAGTTAATCAGTCAATCAATCAATTTCTTTAGTTACCCATCTCAATTAAGTGACTCTTGGTATAAAAGTTTAGCACATATTCCTTGAGCTTTTTACCCACTGTTAATGAGTAAATTCTCCAATGTAATTGGAGTGCTGCTGCCATATACTGGAAACAGACCAGCTTTTTAATCTTTCTCATAATTAGTTCAATCAATAGTCTGTTGTTCTTAGTAGAAAATAAAGGGGATAGATTTGATTTATCCGTACATGCATTTAAAATAACTGCTGCCTAGAATTAAATAGATTGCTGTAGAAAAGTATGGTGCATCTGATTTTTTTTTATATTGTTGTTCTGTCACTAAGTCACGTCCAACTCTTTCTGATCCCGTGGACACAGCCCCCCCCCCCCCGCCCTTCACTGCCTCCCGGACTGCCCCTGCCTCCACTTGTTTGCCCAAAAAAACAAGCTTGGGGTGGGGTTTGTTTGGGGTGGGGTCCCCCTGCCCCACCCACCCCAAATCAAGGGACAGCTAGATTAACACTTCTGAAATATTTTAAGAGCTTATTTATGATAGTTTTCAAAAAAAAATACTTACACCTTTTTAATTGTTATACTGTTATTACGTTGTTTTAAAAAAATCTAAAGCAATATTTACAGAACCTTATATCCAGAAAGCCCTTTAAAAGCCTTTTTAACTTTGAGTACTTTGTCTGGATGACGACTAATGTGCTTTGGGGGATTAGCTGATGACTGAACAGTCCGTCTGATTGGGCAGAAATAAAAGCAGGCGATAAGTATTGAAACCCTTTGAAATAAATCAAAATAGCTACATTACTTCTTTTATCCTGGCCATTGTGTTACTATTAGAATTTTTAACAAAAGCTCAACTTTGAATAGTCAACTTCGCTGCAAGATGCCTGATTGCTCCCACATGGGTTCTATCCATAGCAGCATAACATCATTAACTATATATACCACACAGAGAAAGTATTCAAGAGTGGATTAGGGGCAATTCTGTGAATGTCCTAGAGTGCCCCAGCCAGAGCTCTGACTTGAACCCTATTGAGCATCTCTGGAGGGACCTGAAAATGGCTGTCCATCGACAGTCACCATCCAACCCGATTGAGCTTGAGAGGATTTGCAAGGAAGAATGGCAGAAAATTCCCCAATCCAGGTGTGCAAAGCTTGTCGTGTCATACCCCAAAAGACTCGAGACTGTAATTGCTGCCAAAAGTGCTGCAATGAATACTGAATGAAAGGTCTGAATACTTATGCCAATGTGATATTTCACTTTTTTTCTTTTTAATAAATTGACAGACATTTCTAAAATTCTGTTTTCACTTTGTCATTATGGGGTAGTGAGTGTAGATTAATGACAAAAATGAATTTCAATGGCTCTAGAATGAGGCTGCGGCATAACAAAATTGACAAAAGTGAAGGCGGTCTGAATACTTCAAACTATGCTTCAAGAGGGGAATTCTGAGTAAGATAGATTGTGTTTCCCTCCCTCTATAGAATGTTCCTGAATATTGAAACTCACACGAAGTAGGAGTGATTAGTTAGTGTATGGCAACCCATTCCCTCCTCTGGGATTCTTGTGCGAATACAATCACTTTTTGTTGCGTGCTTGGATTCATAGACATTGACAAATAAATGTTGCAGACTTGCCACATCAGATGTTGCCATCAAATTTTATTCACAACCCAGCAGAGCTGGAGAGCCATAACCTTTTAAAAATACTACCTTAATGTAATATGCAGGTGGATGGAATAGAGCAGGGATATCAAACTCAAGGCCTGTGGGCCGGATCCAGCCCACAATGTGGTCGGATCAAGCCCATGGGGCCATCCTGGAAAATGTAAGGGGCCAGCCCACGTCGCTTCAGCCCAGTCTTACCCAAAGTGAAAAGGAAATATTGGGTCAGCGTGGTTTTGGCCTGGTCTACCCAGTGTGAAGAAGAAACATCAGGCCAGCGTGGCTTCGCCCTGGTCTACTCAATGCAAACATGCCAGCAGGTTGGGGAGTAGTGTCAAACTGGTCACGCCCACCCAGTTGGCCATGTCCAGTGAGTGGCGTCAAGCTGGCCGTGCCCACCGAATTGGCCACGCCCACCTGGCCCCCCAAGGTCAACCACAGCCCTGATGCAGCCCTCAATGAAATTGAGTTTTGACACCCCTGGAATAGAGGGTTCAAACTTTTGTTGTTGTTTATTATTAAGTCTCTGTCCTCCTGTTTTCACATGGATGCAGATGACTGCTCCAATATCTCAAAAGCTCAACCATCTGTTGATATGCCCCTGTTCCCTTCACTCCATCCATCCTATTTTAGTCAATTGGAGCTATCTGTAATACTTTTCAGTAAGTTAGTAAGCTATAGAATAAGTTATGAACCTTGATTCTATTATTCATGCCACAGGCAAACAGTAACACAGTTTGAATATATTTTTGCCAGTCTGCCTCAAGCAGGGTGAAAGTCTGGTTTTATCCCAAGCCTGCTGGTGCTATTCTATGCAAGGTGGGCTCCCTTAAACGTGACACTATTTACCAGGTCATTGTGCTTCTTACCACCCACAAATGTTCTGACCTACAATCAGAATGTTGCTTCCCAATGAAATAAAAATAGATTCCACGTCTGAATTTTGTTTAAGTACATTATTCTTGTTTGTACATTTGAATAAACAAGCCTCTGTTGATTTGTCCGTAAGGCATCCTGCTGTAGAAAATTAGGATGTACAGCCCTCCCTCCCGCCCAATTTATCATCCAGTCCAGAGCATTATGACTGCTTTGATGTATAAACACTTGAATTCTCTTGTAGGGCCCATTTCTACATATGCAGAAGATTTGCATTCCCTACTGAAGGGAATATTAGAACCGTTCTTGGTGGGATTATTTATTAATGCATTGAAATGTTTATCTTAGTTTGATAATCCTTTGTGGGAATGACTGAATTTGTTTATTTTTCCTCATTTGATGGTGACTTTCTCTTTAATTACAGAATGTGGTCAATGCAGAAAAGTCTTGTCAGGTGTTATTGAGCCATGTGATCAGTGAACTTTTCAAAGGGAAGGTTTATGAACAGGAACAAGAGGAAACTGAAGATATGGTATAGTATATGTATATCGTTTGGTCAAGCTTTTTTAGTGCCAACTACCTCTCGCTATGAAATTGCATGTGGGGGTTATCAGTCCAACAGCTAAAAGTCAGAATAAAGTCACCTGTTTTGTTTGTTTCTTTTAATTTAGGATAGCTCCAGTGCTTGGTGCTCAGACTCCATAGAGACTTATTTGCAGCAATTCTGCCTGCCTTTCCTCAGGATAACCAGCCTTCTTCAGCATCACCTCTTTGGAGGGGAGCTACCCAGCTGCCAGGTATTGTGAAATTTTATTTCCTTTGGAATATATCTCATCTAGCTATTTCCCTTTTGATTGTTTTGTTTCTTCAATAGGAAGATGAAGAATTTACTGTTCTTGCCAATTGCCTGGGTTTGCTACCATCTTCTTTTCAATCGCCAGAGTTTCCTAGTGCCTCTTGCCTTGACTGGCCTGTGTCAGCCTTTGGCATTATATCGCAGTGGTGTTCAGAATTGGTCTCATTTGCTGACAAGCATCTAACCCAAGTCAAGGTAAGTAAACAATTTTTCAGATTTTCCTCAGGAGAAGCCTTGGTAGCATCTTTTCTGACTGCATCACGCTGTCAGATACCGAAACTCACGAAAGCTCATGGCTTTTAATAAAATGTGTTAGTCAGAAAAGGTGCTACTAGACTCCTGATATTTTACCACCATAGATTGGCAGGACTCTCCTTTTACATAGCCCACAATGGGAAATACCAGGATGTAATGTAATACGTATCCAGTGGGTTAATGTGATACTAGTTACGTGTATACTGAATGACCTTTTTTAAAAACAAGTCAGTTTTTGCTTTGAATGTGTTGCTGTGTTAAACTTGTTTTCAAGTATGGTTATTTCATTGAGGATTACACACAATAGATGTGTAAAGCAAAAGAGAAAAATTAAGTTAACAAAACATAAAAGTATTTTGGGGAGGGAAAAGTAACCTAAAAAAACCCAAAATCTACAAACCACACAGAGTTGGGTTGAGAGAAAAGACAAAGCAATGAGAATCTTAATTTCTCTGAAGGTAATGGTTCTGAAAACTCAAAGCAGGGACTGAGCTGAAGAGTGTGTTTGGCCTCAAATTACCTGGTCATCCAGATGGGCATTCCCGCCTGGGATTTCTTCCTTTATCTATAGAAACATACTTAAAAATGTTTTATCTTGACAAAGTCAAACAGATGTCAACTTACTTTCACAAGGAAACAATTACATACTCAGAGCACATAAAGATATTATTTAACTTTTTTTGAAAATCTTCTTTTTCAGGTCTTACTTATACAAAAAGCTACCTGGGACTTGCCACACCTCCTGCAATTGCCTGAAAATTATAATACTGTTTTTCAGTACTATCACAGAAAGAGTTGTTTCATCTGTTCCAAAGTTCCCAAAGATCCTGCAGTTTGTTTAGTTTGTGGTGCTTTTGTGTGTTTGAAAGGACTATGCTGCAAACGGCAGAGCTTCTGTGAGTGTGTCTTGGTAAGAAACTCTTAAAGTTATTCTGTTGCCAAAAAATATTTTAGAAAGGAAAATATTTTTAATAATTAGCATTAGATGAATTGCTTCTTTCAATCAAGCAATTATTGGAAAGAATGAAAAACAAATATTTTTTTTGGTAAGTCTGGTTCCCAATTGCTAAAAGTCTAAAAGACAGTTCTTTGGAATTAATTTCTCTTTTAATGCTAAATCATCTATAACTTTGATAATAAGGCAGATTTTGGCTCATAATATGTTCATAGTTTAAGTCAGCTGTTCTACAGATACAGAAGAGGCAAGGATAAGATTATTCTGAGATGATGCAGTTTTATTCTTTAAAGCAAAATATTTTCCTCTTCATTGTAATTGCACTCACAATAAATGTCATCTCTTTTTTTTCTGCTCTGTAATAACATTTCAGCACTCACAAAATTGTGGAGCTGGAACAGGTATCTTTCTTTTGATCAATGCATCTGTAATCATCATAATTCGTGGTCATCGGTTTTGCCTTTGGGGTTCTGTTTACCTGGACGCTCATGGTGAAGAGGACAGAGATCTGAGGTAATTTTTTAAAATATGGATAATAGGCATTTGTGCCTGTATTGGGAAGCTTTTATTTTTAAACAGAGTTCTGTTGTAACAGGTTTGGGTCTATTGCTAGATGAAGAGATATTTGTGCGTGTAAATATCACATCTTCTGGGTAGCACACGGGCGGGATTCTGTGGTGGCCGGTGGAAAATGGGGTGTGGGCCGAAGTGAAATTGTGCAAATAAACCAACCAACTTGAGTCAAAGACACCAATAAAAGATAATGAAAGATAAATTGAGCCCCGGACAGGCGTAGTTGGAGGGTGGTGTTTAAAGTAGCCAATTATCTTGCATCAGCCTTGCCATTTTTCTGATTTTTTTTCTTTTCATTACAGGCGTGGCAAACCACTCTATATATGTAAGGAAAGATACAAAATGCTGGAACAGCAGTGGGTATCACATACTTTTGATCACATCAATAAACGATGGGGGCCACATTACAATGGTTTATAGGTTGCTAACAGTTGTACTGTCACATCCCCTTTATTACATTTGCCCCTCGATTAGCTTTTGCTTTAAGAAAACGGGAACCCAGTCTTTTTCTGGGAAAACATGAAGCCAGGTCATGAAACGAAGCCCTATATTAATTAGGTGCTGGTCATTTAAAAACACAAAAGAATTAGTTCTCCCGATTTGATACGGAATCTAAATTAATTTTATAGTTCTTGCTTCCTAATCCACTAATAAACAAGCACAAATTGTACTTTAAAAAATGCCACCAAATGGCCATTGAGTGTTTTATTTTTCCCTCATTGGGGCAGTTTGATTGTGCTGATGAGCTGTATATCTGTAGGCACCTGCTAAACATGCAGCTCCTTTTTTTTCTTTCTCTTTTCTTTGTGTTTTAAGATTTTGCTCAATATGCATTTGTAAGTATGTAAGAGTTGTAACACTTTCAATTTGTGAAACTGTATAGAAATGTCTAAAAGATTTTTAGAAAATATTTCGCTTATTGCCAGAGAGCTATTGAAATAGTTTCAGGCATTGCTGAAAACCTTATTCATTCTCAGGAATTTCATAAATATACTCCAGAGATTAGTGAAATAGCTTTAAAATACATAGTTTACCACTCTGAATATAACACAACGTGTACACAATGTTGTGTCTGACGTTTCAGTTAATTTGATTACAAAGAAATCCCAAGGCATCTATTCAACTGCCTGTGTACATGCAACAAATATTCCCCATGGTCAGACACTTGGCCTAGCCAAGCATGCCCTTCGCCTCATTTCCTTTAGCTGACTTTTTCAGATTGATAGGGTGAAGGAGAAGGCTTTGTGAATATTTTGCCAGCGGACTGTTATTTGGAAACTTAATTGAGTTTCAAGCAGCTTGGGGTAAGGAATTGAGTTGCAAGATGGCCATGCTCAAATGGTTCCTATCTCTCACCCTTCCCCCTTTGCATCTCAAGTGAAGGATGCTCTGATCTAGAAGGCAGTGGAGAAGTCAAGGCTTCAAAGCAAGGCTATGTTTGGCAGAGTCAAAAACCTCCCCACCCCCCATTTCACCCTCCCAGCCTTTGACTCCCAGATTACACAGAGGAGTCAGTATATGTATCTGGTTGCACAAATTGATTTACACACAGGTTGGGAGGATGTGAGCAGGCCTTTGTGTTGTAGAAATTAGGATCAGAGCGTTTTTTGGTTTTGAGGAATTTGAAATCAGCTAGAATGGGCATCCTTACCAAAAACGAAACACACAGGCAGGCAGTACTTTTCAGTGCTGATATTTCGCTGCCAAAATGCTTTTCTTCTTTCTTGCAGAGTTGACAATTTCAAACAATGCTGTCAGGCTTTTGTGACATTTACATACATAATTTTTTTCCTGGGGGCGGGGGGGAAGCCTTTACCTGGAAACTATTTTTAAAGAAGTGTTCTCATTATAAAAACCTTGCATTTGATTGAAAGCTGCTTTCTCTTCAGCTATAGAAAAGCACATGGGCCAGGCTGTGGGATTATTTGTGTATGGATCTTCAAAGCCCTTTCGGTTTTTAAAAAAATACAGTACATGGCAATATATTTTATCAAAAATTGTGTAGACAAAGACATGAATGCAAATATTGGGAGTATTTCTACAAATCTGTATATTGTTCCATTATTACTGGAGGAAAAAAAATTTTTTGGTCTAAAACATGACTTGATTTGTCAATACATCCAAAGTTCTCCTGGTCCTCCTCTCTTCTTTTTGCATTGTTCACCAATGAGAACCAAGCCATTTTATGAGGATAAGACGAAATATCCTGGGCGTCTCATGGCGTAACACCATGACAGGGCTTCTCCTCTGTATAGTTTGAAACTTCACAAGAGATAATGTTTTCAGAAAATGACTAAAACGTGTTATTTAAAATGGAATGTTTTTGATTGTGTATATGGCTGTGAGGTAAAATTATTCGCCTTAACTTTGAAACCTTGGTATTTCACAATGTTCATTTTGATACCAGTGCATTAGTCACCGGTCAGTTTAAAGGCAAAAGATGAGACACTTGTTTGGAAATCCTACTTGAAATATGCCTGCATGCTGCTGAAACAGAAGTTGGATCCCTCCCGTAACTTCTTAAAAATCTGCTTTATTAAACTTACTTGGAGAGCGTAACAGGTCCAAGCTAGAACGGCCTGTGTGTACTGCTGCTTCTGCTGCTGCTGCTGCTGCTATTATTCTTCCAGCGTCTGGTGAGATAACTTGTATGAATGGAAATCTAAGTACAGTACATTACTGTAGAAACAGAATCGACATGTAAAACTAAAACTACAATAATCAATATTGTAAAATATGTTAATAAAAGTCTACTGTCAATATCTGTGAGTAAAGGCTCCTCTTTCTCTCCTCTTTTCCTTTTTTTTTTTTTTTTTTTGGCATGATAGATTGACGCAATTCGCAGGTTGATCAGTTTTAAGATCGTCTCGCCCGCATTTCCGTTTTTGTTTTCCATTTTCAAATTATGAATTGTAATCAGCAGGAGTTGTGTCCATTTGTACCTCATGGACAATCATTCGTTTTAGATTGTAAGATGAGACAAATGACGAAAACACTTAAAATGCCACGTCATATACAGCAGGGGTCCCAAACCCTCAGTCTGTAGCCTGGTGCCTGGCTGCAGCCTCTTCGGAACAGGGCGTGGGTGAGTTCATGCATGTGCACAGCTGCATTGGTGAAAGCGGTGTGCATCCGCGAAACCCCTCCCCTCCCCTCCTCCGCTGGTCCGCCAGCCAGAAAGCTTGATGAATGCTGATGTACAGTATCAGACATCACAATATAATAAATAATATGCACACATGTGAAGATGTCAGTGCAGCCCATCTGTGGCCAGTATTCCTCACCTAACCTCAGTTTTTCCTTGCAGATATTCACACCACTCTAAAAAAGCTAGGATGTTAATGGTGTCTTGCAAACTGGCAAACCTACCCATCATTTGGCGGGTCTGCAGCGCTCTGACACCACCAGGATACGATTCCCAGTATTAATCATATTAGACTTTTTCAGGGTGTTTTCCAGTATGATGTAAGTTGGATATTCAGTAATACCAAGTAATGATAATTTATTCTGGAATGTTTGGACCAGAAATAAATTTGACTTAACTTTTAACAGAACAATAAGTCCCTTTTACATTTACCCCTTAGTTTCCCAAAGATTTTTGAGGGGAATAATTCTGATCCAATGAACATACGAAATGGGGGAAATTCTTTAGGCAATAGAAAAGTTGAATGTTTTTTATTTTTTTCCCCTTTTCCTAGGAATGTAAGCTGTTACAATTTGGGTGGGTGGGTGGGGGGGAAGTCAGGCAGATGGAAAAATTTTTGCAGAGTGGCATAAAAATTTCAAGTCAGATGTGATGGTGCAGCCTGAAAGCTCACTCAATATTTACAATTTGATTTTTTTTTGTTCCTAATAGAAGTGTATTATTCAACAACACTAGCTCTTAGCCAAATGGTTTCTCTTAAGATCATATATATCTTATCCAACTATTATTTTAAAAAAATATATTATGGAGCAATTGTTGAGAATATTCGGAGCTCAGGGTGTAGTTTTTGGCAGTGGGGAGCTAAACAATAAGCTCGGAGGACAGACCTCTGTCAAAACTTATGGAGTAAAATACACACCTTCTGTTTCTAGGTGAAGGTGGCCTCTCAGCTTTTTGCTGAATTGCTTGGTTTTGATGAAGGATGCTATATGAACCTCTCCAAAGGAGATTCATTCGATAAAATATGATAGGTATATTAAGCCATGTTTTAAGTGCAAGATGTGAAGCCTGTCTCGTAAGATTAGATCTTGATTTTTTCCCCCCAATTGCCTTCTCCCTCTTCCTCCTTCCAATTTTATGTTACCTCAGCCCTTCCCTTCAGGTGGAATAAAGGCTAATATATAATCAATGCAGCCTTCTCTTCCTTGAACACTCTGTGGCTAAACAGGAGCCCCATCGGTTCCCAAAGCTGACGTTATGACCAATGTCTTAATGTTCAAGGTGAACTATCGACACTTCACTGAGGGTCAGCGTTTTCTAGGTCGAGATTTGTGTCTGCGCACATGTATTTAGCGGAATGCATGCATTGCCTGGCGTTGACCGAAAAATCAACATGGCAGGGTAGCCTGACTTTGTAAGTCAAATGCAAAATTGAAGTCAGGAGACCTGCACTGCACTGCAGCACGCTGACGATACTCCAGGCAAGTCCGTGAGGTTGCTCTGGGAAGTTTGAATAAGTTGCAGGTTGCAATGAGCTGCAGAAAAAATGACAACGCCGAAAGCATTTTAATAACATTAAAGCAAATTCCTAGGTTAAAAAATGTAATTGGGGGTGGGTGAGTGCTCACTGGGATCTTATTAGCATTATTTTCTATTCCGTATGCATTTGGGTGGATTTCTCCCTCTTTGACCTTCAGCTCCACATTGTATAATGCAATTTACCGCAGGGCATGCGTACTTTCATTCACAAAGCCCAACTTGCTCCTGGAATGTTACAGTCTCGAATATGAAAGCCTGGTTGTCATAGCAACTATAAATGAGTGCGAGCTGTCCCAATTTAGATGATTGGCCTTTTTAAGCTTTCTTGGGCAGTGTGTGTGGACTTATTAGAGCTGGTTATCTCACACAAGCCAAACAAATCTTACCCATATCCTCTATAGCCACCAGTCAACTGTGGTTATCGGGATAATTTAATTTAAATAATTTATTTAATACAATTTCATTCCCATTAGTCTCTTGTCAGCCTTCATTTGGAATTCATTCCTGAATCATTTCAGAAGTATGAAATCCACCCCATTCACTCATAGTAGGCTATTCATATCTTTGTTTTATTGGGGGCTGTAGATGCTGTGTCACAAGCTATGGAAGTTGTTTTGAATATGTAAAGGGGAAAAAAAAAACCTGGTTTAGCATTTGAACTACTAAGCAACCGACCCCAAAAAAGGAAAGCAATGAAACTTCCAATGAAGCTGTTTCTCAACCTTCTTTCTTTTCTTGGCCTTGGCCTGGGTCACAAAAGGTAGAAAATAAAATCCTTTTCTAGCTCCTATTTCAGCAAGGCCAAATATAAGAATCTGCACACATACTATATTCAGAAAGAACCATTGTCCATAGCTGATTCATATAGATACGTCATTCATGCCCCCCTAGTAATAGCAATAGCAGTTAGACTTATATACCGCTTTATAGTGCTTTACAGCCAGGGGTGGGATTCTACCGGTTCTGTCCGGCTCTGTAGAACCGGTAGCTCTGAAGAAGAGCAGCAGACACAGAACCGGTTATTTTGCGCATGCAAAAATAAATCACCAAACCAGTAGTTACACCGGTCGGATCCCACCCCTGTTTACAGCCCACTCTAAGCGGTTTACAGAGTCAGCATTTTTCCCCCAACAATCTGGGTCCTCCTTTTACCCACCTCGGAAGAATGGAAGGCTGAGTCAACCTTGAGTCTGGTGAGATTTGAATTGCCAAATTGCAGCCAGCCAGCAGTCAGCAGAAATAGCCTGCAGTACAGCACTCTAACCACTGTGCCTCCATGGCTCATAATAACGAAGAGAGACGGTTTAATGAAGTGATGAAGGCACCAGGCTACAATCTGGGAGACCAGGAGGTCTAGTCTTGATTTAGGCACAAAGACAGCTGGGTGACCTTGAGCCAGTCCCTCTCTCACTGCCCTGGGAAGCTGGCAAGGACAAGCCACTTTCAAAATTACAGGGATTAGTCCAAACAATCACCAGGAGTCAGAAACTGACTCAAAGGCAGAAACAAAAAGAGAGAAGGAAATATGCTGTTTTTGTTTCGTTTACCATCGGATCATAATTGGTTAGTGGGTTAAAAGCAAAGAATGGAGTCTCTCTCGACTTCAGAAACTATTTGGATCCAAAGGCTGGCTATCTGTGGTACAAAGTAAAGCAAATGTATTTGTTTTATGCATCTTAGAGCAAAGTAGCCATGTAACAATATATACATTGCATGCACATCATTTGTACTGTTGCATAGAAAATGGAATTGGCAGCCAACACAATTTTCAGAGAATTGTCACATTTTAGTAGCCAAAACTTATTTTTCTACTTCTAATATTTTCAGCTAAAGATCTGAAGACCTGTCGTGTGTGAAAGTTACTAATTATAGTCTATTACAATCATTAAAAATTATAATTCTACCATTTCATTTTCTCTCTCCTTTTTACGACCCATGATCCATTTATCTGGGGTAGGGCCGAGTCGACTAGGTGGAGCTGAATGAATGAGAATCCGTCATTCCATCAAATCCAGAAGAAGAAGAAATTAAGAATTTGCTTTGACATGCTGCCCATTCTTACAATGTGTGATTGAGAGGGAAGACATTGTGTCTTTCATTCCGTGTCCCATTCAATATTGATTTTGCACTGGTTTGCTACATAAAAGGCAATAAATAGCTTGACAACCGAGAAAAGTGTTTGATCACAATGTACAATGACAAGAAGAATGGAAATAAAATTGTTACTGAGAAATCTGGCTTGGCGGAAAGTGTTGGCAATTGTCCAAGGCAAAGAACAGCAAGCAGGCAAGGGGGAGGAATCAAAGCAAGGGAGAAAATTGTCTTTCACAAAGTCACCACAAAGAAGTTACCATGGCAGCTCTTAGTCTTCTGCATTTTGTGGACAGCTCCACTTAAATGAACTAGAATTCTTCACGCACACCCTCTCCTTTTCAATTGATGTTAATATAGTTTATTCTGAAGTAAATCAGACTTCAAAAAGTACAGGCAGTCTTCAACGTACAACAGTTCATTTAGCAACAGTTTGAAGTTGCACTGAAAAAGTGACCTATGACTGTTTTTCGTGCTTACAACCATTACAGCAAGCCCATGGTCACGTGATCAAAATTCAGATGTTTGGCAACTGACAAATATTTATGATGGTTGCATGCGATCAACTTCTGCAACCTCCTGACAAGCAAAGTCAGATTCATTTAACAACCGTGTTACTAACTTAACAACTTCGGTAATTCACTTAACAACTGTGACATTTAGCAACTGTAAAATGGGCCAAAATTCAATTAACTCTGTCGCTTAGCCATTGAAATTTTTGGCTCGATTGTGGTTGTAAGTCGAGGACTACCTATGTATGTTTTTCAAGCAATAGATCTCGGGTTCAGTTCTCAAATAACTCTGAAAAGGTTTTGGAAAGCTGATGCTTGTCATTCCAAGGAATGAGGGACCTGCTGTTCAGCTAAATGCTTTTGGTAGCAGATTTTAGCAATATTTGGAGAACTGGCCAGCCTAATAGTAAATGGAAATTAACGTAGATAAATTCCCAAAGTGTTATAAGGTAGAAAACCTGGGGAACTTTAGCAGCAGAGTATATCACATTTCAAAGAGCTGGGAAGACTGAAATAGATTATCTTGGATCAGTGGAATCAAATTGATGGATCTTGAAAATGTTGCCTTGTCTAACCACTCCAATGGGGAACTGTCAGAAAAAGCTGGGGCCCAGACTAGATGTGCACAGTTGAACCTTTCCTAACCTGGGGAAAGTTCAGAGCTTTCAAAGTTGCAAGGATCAGCAGCATTAAATCAGTAGTGGGATTCAAATTTTTTTACTACTGGTTCTATGGGCATGGCTTGGTGTGCGTGGCTTGGTGGGCGTGGCACGGGAAGGATACTGCAAAATCTCCATTCCCTCCCCACCCCACTAACCTCCTTTCCAGCTCTGTTCTCCTGTGCAGGGCAACAAAAGACGACCCAGCTGATCAGCTGAGAGTCGGGAGGCAGAGAAGAGATGGGGGCGGGGCCAGTCAGAGGTGGTATTAGCTGATTCTCCGAAGTACTCAAAATTTCCGCTACTGGTTTTCCAGAACTGGTCAGAACCTGCTGAATACCACCTCTGTGTTAAATACTGAAATTTTTATTTACTAACCGAAAAATTGGAAACTGAGAATCAGCTATTTGTATGGCTAAACTACACGTTAACCATGTGAATCAGATTTTTGAAGGCAGATTCTTAACAGTCTGCAAATGTGCCAGAAAAAATCTGTTTATTTGACTTGCGCCTTCGCCAAATGTAGACAAAAGAAGAAAATGTCATCGGATAAAAGTTCAAGAATATAGTGCTCAAAAGGGATCCGTGAAAGGGTGCTCCAGAACTCAAAACCTGGGAAGTTATAACAGAAATTGGGGAGAAGAGAAATTGTTTTTTATTCCAGTTCTCTTCAAGAACATCAAAAATAGAATTTAAGGGATGATTTCCATCCTTCTATAATGAGAAAGTCCTTGAAGTGTTGTGTGCTGTGGATTTCCATCAAATGCAGTGAGACTATTAAAAATGCTTTGAAAATTGTTCCTAAGTCAGAGGGAAGCTCTATCAATAGGTTACTGGTAAATGTTTTGGAAAAAAGATAATTAAAACAGAAATAGCAAGCAGGATGCGGCTAAGAGAAGAACATGGAAAGAATGAAGAAATGCAGTTTCAGTGTTTTAGGTTCATGCATGAGGAAGCAGATATTACCAATGTAATTTAATCCTAGAGGTTAATTTTCACTCATTTACAAAAGATTTTCCACCTTTTTACTGTATAATGAAACACATCATAAAGAATCACAGAGCTTCAGCATAGTCTGCTTGCAAAGCTACAATGACGTCTGGGAGGATTCTCCAATTTTCCCAACAGTAAACTAGGTATAATATTTTTTTGTGTGGAAAAAGTGATAGTCTCAAGGTTAGCTGCATAAAATGTATTTGCACAGTGTCATGTGCCTGTTATGAGTTGCAGTATATCACGAGTAAAATAATTCTACTTACTGTCTCCATTTATCAGATTTTTAATAAATTTATCTCTCATTTATAAATCTATAAATTATCTATTATCTATAAATGTATTACATACTGATTATGAAGCCTATGCAGACAAACACCATCTAACTGCAAAATTGTATGGTCAACTGTTAAGAACCTAGATTCCTTCCTCTCCAGAAGCGGACTGAGCTTTTTAAAATTGCTTACTCAAAAATAATGTTTTCCTTCTTAAAATCTTGTGCTCAAATGCTAACATTAAGAATATCTTGCAATTTTGGCAAAAATGTACAGAAATAGTGATGGCTCAATTACACGTAAGATATGATGTTCTTGGATATGTTAAAGATGTGCTTTAAAACTTAGACGAAGGTAAGTTCTTTTTCTTTCCAACATTGAGCATTTTTTCAGATATAAATGTTGCCTGCTGCTGGAAGCAATGTTGTATATTCTATCCCACAGTATCAAGATTCCGCCATTTTATTGCTCAATGGAAAACTAAGAACGGAGGCCCATAGAATCATACGGAAGGAGCAATGTAGATCAGGGTTATTCAACTTTGGTAAACTGAACATTGCTTGGGAATTCTGGGAGTTGAAGTCTACATATCTTAAAATTGCAAAGGTTGAGAAATATTGATGTAGAAAAATGAATCAAAGCCCCAACTCTATTTGGGACTCCAAATTGCAGCATCAGTGAGGTATGTTTTTTCTAACCTTCAACAGATCACATTCAGGGTGGGCAATTGGGTCTATTATTAGTTTTCCAACATTCAGTCAAAATCTGCCTTCCTATATCTTCAACTGATTTTTCAGTGTTTCTCAACCTTGGCAATTTTCATGACTACAGTTGAGAATTCTGGGAGTTGGTCAATAGCTCTGGGACTTACCTAGGTTAGGAAACAGTATGTAACTATTTTGAGTTACATACATGGATAACTCTCATGCTATTCCATTTGAGAGTAAGTAAAGTTATATGTAGAGCAGCAGTAAGAAATGGTAAGCAAATAATAATAATAGAAGGAATGAAATAAGGGGGGTAGAAAAATTAAACTGAATATTCTCTATGTCATCCTTTCATACAGCCGAATGTAGGGCTAAACATTTCTAATTCCTTCAAACTTCCCACATTTCTTTGATCATCATTGTTGCCTTTTCAAATTCTCTAAATTGAGAGGCTGCAAACAGGAGACAGTACTGACATCTAACTAGCAGGGGGGAAATGTATCAATGATCTCCTAGAGTTTGGAAACGGTCCTTTAGTTCAGGAGTCACCAACCTTTTGGACGTCAGGGACCACCAAACTCATAATTTTAAATCCCGCGGACCGGAGACCCTGGGAAAATCCCAAAAAAGTCTGCAGGAAAATTCCCCACCCTGTTTTCCTACCGATCAATCATTCTTTATTTGGGATTGCAGGATACCGTCTCCAGTTCCGTTCTCGGGGGTGGGGGGGGAGAGACTTTTGGCTTCATGCAAGGAAAGCAGTAGGAGCAGCAAAAGTCTTTCTCTCCCCGAAACTCCACCAGAAATGAGTCTTTGCCAGCACAGCTTCTTGGAGCAGGAGGCCTTGCAGGGTCCCAAAGACTCATTTCTGGCGGAGTTTGTGGGGGGAGAAAGAAAGACTTTTGCTGCTTTCCTTGCGTGCAGCCAAAAGCAGAAGAAGAAAGAAGCGGAGAAAAGCAGCCCAGTGGCCAGGTGAGGCATGTGGGGTGAGTGGGGCAAGTTCCCCCCCTCCACCCTTTCCCCCCTCCCCTCACTACCTCATAGTATTCGCAATGCAAGCAACGCAAGCCTTATGTTCCCATGGGCCATGAGGGTGGCGCAGCCTTGTGTTTCCACGCAGCCTGGATTAATTGCTTTGGGGATGACATTTCTCTGTGGACCACCAAAATTTTCTCATGGACCACCAGTCGTTCCTGGCCCACTGGTTGGCGACCATTGCTTTAGTTGATGAAATCTCAAATGATATTTGCCTTTTTTGCATCCACATACTTCTGACTCTTTTATTTTGGGGGCCCTGGTATCCTGTTTATCCTTGCTCTTAGTTTATAAAAATCTTAATCTATGAAAATCCTAGATCAGTGATTAGAATCAATTTTTGATTGATAGATTACATGCCATCAAGTTGCTTAATGATCACATAAATAGATTTTCTACATGACAACCTCTCCCTTGATCTTTCAGATTTTCCAAGAGAGGGTACCCATCACTGTTGTAACTGGCTCTGTCCATCTTACTTCTGGTTGTTCTCTTTCCTTTTCCATCATTAGAGCTTTCTCCAGAGTGCTTTGCATAATGATTTTTCTTTTAAAAATCAAGAACTCCACATTATACGGTCACTTTCCCTTAGTGTTCTTGCCACTTTTATCTTCTCAATTAAATCTTCACTATTGGTTAATATCAACTCAATAATAATCAATCCTTTCGAGCTTTCTTCCATTCTCGAAAGGAAAAGGAAAATGCTGTCAACAAGACAAGCCAGGAACTTCCTGGAAGGACATGCTTGGCACCTGTTATTTCCCAACAGATGTCAAGATAATTAAAGTTTCGCATCACTTACTACTTCATGCGTCTTTGAAAGATCTTCAATTTGCCTTTGGAAAGCATCATCCACACCTTCTTCTTGGCTGAGTAGACAACAATAGACAATACTTACTTTCATCAGATATCCTCTATGGTGTCAAGTATTTTGTAGAAAAGAAAGAAGCTTTCTCTTGCCCGTTTTATCCACGCAATCACATTATACATAATTTTGTACATCTCAATCATTTTCTCCCCTCATTCGCCTCCTTTCTGGACCAAAAAGTCCTATCTGTCATAATTTTTCCTTCTAGGGAAGCTGCTCTAACTGCTCTCCTCAATCATTCTATTTGCTCTCCCTGGAAACTCCCCTAGCTGTGCTATATCCTTGTTGAGGTGTAATGAATTGTATACAGTATTCCAGATGTAGTCGCACTGTTGATTTTTATAAGGGTGTGATGACACTGACATCATTTACTGTATTTTCAATATAGTTTCCTATATTATCCCTAACATGCTGTTGCTACACTATGTTGACACCTTCATTGCACTGTTCTCCATTATGAAGAATCTCTTTCCATGTCAGTCACTACTAACTCAGACCCCAATAGTTTGTATGAATAGTTAGTGTTAGATCGGTTAGATCGGGTTCATTGAGACGCGAGACCAAAGTGAACAGTCAGCTCTTTATTGGATATACAGTCCTGTCCAAGACCTGCGAGCCGCTCGGCTTTATTCAGCCGGCCGGCGGCTCGGCGGCCAATGACAACGCTTTGAAATTCCCGCGATCAGCTCGGCCAATCGCGGTAGATCCTTAGCGCGCCAATCACAGTAGTTTAGTTAACCAATCGGGTTGCCGTCCGCGTGGACCAATCAGAACTCAGGATTTGGAGAATGTTAATATAGAACACCCCTCCCCTCTTGGTTTCTCCCGACGGAGCGTGGTGACGTAGTCGCGCAGGTAGGCGGGGCTCCGTACTTGCCTAGTTTACTTGCGTGGCTCAGTCTGTGTGTGATCGTCAACCGGTTCGGACGGGCTCCTTGTCGCTCTCAACCCTTCAATGGAACCGCTTGGAAGGGTGAGCCGGGCCTATTGCTGCAGCTCCCACCCGGTCTACCTGGGTCGGTCGAGCTGCTGTCTCAGCTGTTCCCGCCTGGTCTTTCTGGGCTGGTTGAACTGGCTTGGCTGCTCCTTCCAGGTGAAGCTCCCGTCTGCAACGATTCGAGGTCTACTGGTGAGTATGGTTGGTTTATTATTTGGGGTTGGCTAGTTCTGCTTGGGGGGTGTTCTGCTTGCGTTTTAGGCCTTTCGTCTCCCCCTTGCTTGGTTGTTGTAGTTTCCCCACCCCCTCCGGTTTCTTTAGTCATTGTTGGCGGGGTGTCAGGACTGTTAGCGGTTAGTCTTGACCATAGCTGGTCGATGTGCTGCTTCCAGCTCCTTCCGTCGGTGGTTTGCAGTCTGTACAATCGGGGGCCCGTTACCTGGATTATTTGTGCCGGTACCCAGAGTGGGTCTCCCGTTAAGTTTTTCACGTAGACTGTGTCTCCGATGTTAAATGCTCGGTGTCTACTGGATGAGTCTGGGGGGTTTTCTGGGTTGTATGTGGGGTGCAGTCGGACCAGTGGGGATCTTAATTTTCTGCCCATCAGTAGTTCTGCTGGGCTTTTATTTGTGGTTGTGTTGGGTGTAATGTGCTGTATGAATAACATTTTATTTATTTTCTCCTGTATTTCGCCAGTTTCTATTTTTTGGATGGTTTGTTTTGTGTATTGAACCCTGCATTCTGCCCGCCCGTTCGCCACCGGGTGAGCTGGCGAGGTTAACGCGTGCCTGATTCTCCGTTCGGCCAGGTATTTTTCAAATGCTAGTGCCATAAACTGTGGACCATTGTCTGACACTAGCACATCTGGCAGCCCGTGTGTCATGAAAAGTTTGTTCAGTTTATCTATGATGGCTTCTGTTGTTGTTGTTCTCATGGTGCTTACTTCCAGCCAGTTGGAGTAAGCATCCACGGTGATGAGAAATGTATGTCCCTTGGTGGGCCTGGCGAAGTCTATATGGATTCGCAACCATGGGCCTCTGGGGGTTTCCCATTCCAGGACTGGTGCGGCGAGGGTGGTGGACCTCGTCTCCTGGCACCTATTGCACCTGGCTACCCATGTCTCGATTTGTTTGTCCATCCCTGGCCACCAAGCGTAACTCCTGGCCAGGGCTTTCATCTTGACAATGCCCGGGTGCCCCTCGTGCAGCATTGCTAGTACTCTCTTTTGTAAGGTCTCTGGTATAACCACCCGGTCTCCCCAAAGTATGCACCCCTTCTGTGTGAACAGCTCGGTTTGCCGGTTCCTGAAAGCTTTGAACTGTTCGTTGCCGTCGCTTTCCGGCCACCCCCTCTCTACCCAGCTCAATACCCGCGCCAGGCGTTTGTCTTTATTTGTTTCTCGGGCAATGTCTGGCGCGATTAGTAGTGGGCTGGGTAGAGTCTCTATTTGCAGGGTTGTTGTTGTGGGCACTGGGTTGTCCTCCAGGTCTGGTAGGGGGGATCGGCTTAGTGCGTCTGCATGCAAAATGTCCTTGCCGGGCTGGTGTGTCAGTTCGTAGCTGTAGGCGGCAAGGAACTCGGACCACCGTTTCATCCTGGGTGACAGGATGTTTGGGGTGGCCTTGTTCCCTGCCAGTATCCCAAGTAGAGGTTTGTGGTCTGTAATGATTGAAAAGGTCCTACCGTAAAGGTACTCGTGGAACCTTTTCACTCCGGAGATGATTGCGAGGGCTTCTTTGTCCAGCTGGCTGTAATTCCTCTCCAGCTTGGACAGTGTTCTCGAGAAGAAAGCGATGGGTGCTTCCTTCCCATCCGGTAGGGTGTGGCTGAGGACTGCCCGAACGCCAAAGGGTGACGCGTCGCATGTTACTGTCAGCGGCAGGGTCTCGCTATACTGGATCAGGACTGCATCTGACGTTAGCAGGTTTTTGGTCTGTTGAAATGCGTTTTCCTCCCGCTTCCTCCAAGTCCAGGTGGCTGCTTTATCCAACAGCCTATGCAAGGGTTCTGCCGCGGTCGCCTTTTGGGGTAGGAAAACATTATAAAAGTTAATGAGTCCCAAAAAAGCTTGCAGTTCCGCCTTATTCTTTGGTGTGGGGGCTTCCTTTATGGCTCTAAGTTGTTTTTTTTCGGTGGGGTGGATTCCGTGTTGGTCTAGGAGGTACCCCAAGAATTTGACCCTCTCGGTGCAGAGTTGGCATTTCCCTCTTTTAACTTTAAGGCCAGCGTCCTTGAATTTCTGCAGCACTGCCCTTAGGCGGGTTTCCAATTGGTTTTTGTTGGCGGCTGCCACCAGCACGTCGTCAAAGTAGGGCACCACTGCTTTTATTCCCTGGAGGAGTCTTTCCATGAGGCTTTGGAAGACTCCTGGGGCGACACTGACTCCGAATTGGAGTCGGTTGCATCGGAAAGCCCCCCGGTGTGTTACAATCGTTTGTGCTTCGGCGGTTTCGGCGTTGACCAGCAGCTGCTGGTAGGCTTGGGCCAGGTCGAGCTTTGCGAAGACCCGGCCTCCCCCCAGTGAGTGCAGAAGGTGCTGTACCACTGGGACGGGGTAAGCACTTTGCTGCAGGGCATGGTTGAGGGTGGCCTTGTAGTCACCACAGATTCTTATGGAGCCATCCGGTTTGATGGGGGTGACTATGGGTGTTTCCCAGCGGGCATGGTCAATTGGCTCTAAGACCCCTTGTGCAATGAGCTTGTTTAGCTGCTCATCGATTTTGGGCTTGAGTGCAAACGGCATTCGTCACGGCTTGAGGCGGTTTGGGGCAACGTTTGGGTTAAGGTTGAAAGAGATTGGGGGCCCCCGGTACTTGCCTAGGGTATCGTCAAAGACCTTCTGGAAGTCCCTCACGAGCGCCGCTTCCCAGTCTGTCTCGTCGATGTGGTGGATGCCTGTCACCTCGATTCCTAGCAGGGAGAACCACTGCAGTCCGAGTAGGCTGGGCCGGTCCTTGTCTACAATCGTGAGTCGTAGTACCTTGGTGTGGCCTTTGAAGGTGATTTTAAAATGTCCGATGCCGACTACAGGGATGCGGTTTCCCTGGTAGTCTTTCAGGGTCAGTTTTTGGTCAATCAGTTCGCGGCAGCGGATGGTAGGCACCAGGCGTTTAATCATGCGCCAGGAAACCATGGAGAGGTAGGATCCGGAATCCACCTCCATTTCGCACCTCCACGTGCACCTTCCGGGCGTCGATGGTTGAGGAATGGCCGATGACGACTGTCTGGTGGGTTTCCTCTCTCCACTGCGCCTCGCTGAGTCGTCGGGTTCGGTTGTCGTGGCTCCATTGGCTCTCGGCTTGGCGATCTCGGTTCCTGGGGGGGGTGCCATCTTGTCGCTGGGGGCTGTTGCCTCGTCGCTGGGGGCTGTGGTTCCGCTTGTTCCGGCACACCTTGGCGATATGCCCCCGCTTCTCGCAATGCTGGCAGATGGCATCGAGGAAACGGCATTCGGAGCGGGGGTGATCGCCACCGCAGCCGGCACAATGGAACCCTGATTTACGTCCCCTCCGGTCCCGCTGCTCGCGTTCCATCTGGAGCCGATGGATCTCTTCGTCCTCGTCGTCAGTGTCGGAATGTGAGTCACCATTGCCGTGGTGGGTGGTGGTTGCCCGGTGGCCAGTCTCCATGTGTCTCTCTGTGGTTGGTGCTGTCTCGCTGGCTGTCAGTCGGTCCGGCATGCCCGCTTGTCTCATCCGGGCTGCCGATTTGTGGGTGGCTTCGGCTGCAGTTGCTTCTGCGAGAGTGTCGGTGAGGGAGATGTCACCCTTGGCCATTAGCCTCCTTTGTAGGATGGGGTCTCGGAGTCCGAGAACGACCCGGTCCCGCAGGGCTTCATCCAAGTTGGTAAACCCACACAGGCCTCCAAGATCCCTCAGCTGGGCTACAAAGTCACTGATGGCTTCGCCCTCTCGTTGGTCCCAGCAGTAGAAATCGTGCCTACGGATGAGGGTGGGCACGGCCGGGGCGTAATGGTGGCGCAGGATGGGCTCGAGGTCAGCCCAGTCCATTTCTTTTACGTCGGCGGGTTTTGCCAACGCTTTGGCCATCTTGAACACTGCGGGCCCACAGTGTGTCAAGAAAACGGCTCGTTTCCTCTGTCCATTGGCATCCTTGAGGTTGCTGCATTCCATGAACATCTGGAACTGGTCGGTGTAGGATTCCCAGTCCTCGGTGGCTGGGTTGAAGGGTGCGGGTGGCATGGTGCTGCTGGCCATCTTGCTGGGTCGTTTCGCGCCGTTTGCCACGTGCTCGGCAGGTCTCTTGTCTCACGATCCCACTCTTGTCGCCAGTGTTAGATCGGGTAGATCAGGTTCATTGAGACGCGAGACCAAAGTGAAAAGTCAGCTCTTTATTGGATATACAGTCCTGTCCAAGACCTGCGAGCCGCTCGGCTTTATTCAGCCGGCTGGCGGCTCGGCGGCCAATGACAACGCTTTGAATTTCCCGCGATCGGCTCGGCCAATTGCGGTAGATCCTTAGCGCGCCAATCACAGTAGTTTAGTTAACCAATCAGGTTGCGGTCCGCGTGGACCAATCAGAACTCAGGATTTGGAGAATGTTAATATAGAACAGTTAGAATGTTGATACCAATATGTATTGTTTATCCCTGCTGGTATTAAATAACATCTGTCATTTTGATGCCCACTCCCCTAATATTTAAAGATCCTCTTGGACTATGTCATAGCCCCTTACATTTTTTTACACTCTAAACAATTTAGCATCATCAGAAAACTTGGCTATTCCACTATCTCATATAGATAGATGATGACAGAGACAGAGAGATAGAGATAGATGATAGATAGATAGATAGATAGATAGATAGATAGATAGATAGATAGATAGATAGATAATAGATAGATAGATGATAGATAGATAGATAGATGATAGAGTCCTCACTACCAGTTGCTTAACAATTGTTCAAAGATATGACAGAACCCTCAAAAGCTACTTATGACCTATCCTGAAGTTACGGATGCTGCAGTTCCCTTGTGGTCTACAACATCAGGTCCCTGTAGATCTTGGGCTTGCTTCCCACCTCATTGAGCCCCACTGAGTCCTCCTCACCCTGCATTGCCCATCATGTGCTTACCTTTCGAAAATCTCTGGAGCTCCGGAGCTTGGGTTAGGGAAAGAGGACAGGTGACTCTGTTGCTGGACCATGTGAGGTGATCCTAGAAATGGCTGCCATTTTACGAGCAGCCATGATTCAATTCAGCTGCCTTGAAAATGGCAGCCACTTCTGAGATTGTGCCACATGGTCCATCAATGGAGCGCTTTGCTTTGCTTCCCTAATGTGAGATCTGGAGGTCTGGAAATCTTCAAAAGCAAAGTGTGTGATGGGGATGCAGAATGAGCAGGAGGGTGTGGGATCTGGGGGTAGTGGGGGAGGAAGACAGCCCAAGACCTTTGGGAACTCTGAGGAGTGGGAGAATCGGGACACCTTGGGAGGTTGGGGAAGGCCCATGGTAGGCCTCCCAGGGTATCCACAGGCATCCTGTATTCTGTTTAACAATCCATGTGTTTGTTTAATGACCACATCAGGAAGAGCAGTAATGGGCGGCTTATGTGAAGCAATCACACGGGCACTTCACTTAACAGCCATTGAGAGTTTCAACATGATGGATGGACTCTATTATGGACATGAGTTGAGGACTTCCTGTTGTTGTAAAAATATAGATTAGAGAGTCCCCATTAAATCTTCCTTACAAACTCCTGTGTATAGCTGGCTCATTTGTTCATGGAGACACATGAAGAGGAGCAGTGGTGGGATTCAAATATTTTTACTACCGGTTCTGTGGGCGTGGCTTGGTGGGCGTGGCAGGGGAAAGATACTGTAAAATCTCCAGTCAGAGGTGGTATTTGCCGGTTCTCTGAACTACTCAAAATTTCCACTACCAGTTCTGCAGAACTGGTCAGAACCTGCTGAATACCACCTCTGAAGAGGAGCATATAAAGTGACCTATATGATTTTCCCTCAGAATGTTGTATTAACTCAGTGAGTGTGACTTGTTCCGCAAGCACACTTAACATGATGTTTCAATAATATAATAACATAATATTTCAATAATCAGACCACAATGAATTTCAACTATATGTATGATGAATTGATTTTTAAAAAGAAAAAAGAAAACTAACAAAGTAGAACCATTTACAGGAGGAAGACATTTCCCAAGGCCATTTCTTTCTTTTTGATTTAACCTCCTGCTTGCAAGTTGATATACTGTGTAAGGTCACGTCGACCTTCCCTGCAGTGACAGCATTCAGGGGAAAACCGAGTCATGGCTTCCTACCAGGCTGACATGACACCGAGCTTTTCTTTTTGAATACATTGACGTGCTTGGGAGGTGCCATCAGATGGTATTACCGAAGCTGCTGATGTGATGACAAAAAACCAGCATCCCACTTTCCTCTCCATAGAGATAATTGTGGTAAATGCATCCAGAGTCTCATGCTGTTCAAATGACCTCTCCTTCATGTGGAAGGTATCAAATACCCCATCCTGGCCACTTCTCTCCTCTCAGCTGGTGTCCACTTACATTTACCTGCACACAGATACAACTCTCCCTTCAGGAAAAAAAAATCAAACTGGAAACTGAGAAGGACTGAGGGGCAGAATTGACAGGAACAACCCCAGCTTCCTTCATGCCTATACCAACTTCCAATGCAGGCCTGTGTCTGAGCAAGACTGTTTGGTCAACTGCTGACTCAGTTATCGATAGAGAGATGGACCAAGGCTTTGTTATAACCCTATCCAGGATAACGCAATTGTGGGATGCCTGCCAAAAGCTTTACTCTTCTCTCAGCCATGTGTACTTTCCATTTTTTTTATGAGCTGGCTCCCTAGTAGTGTAATAGAAGGATTGATCAATATTATCTCATTATAGTCAAGGCTTTCCATATTGGGCTGCAGAATTTCCTACCTATATTATAGTGTGCTTTTTTGGTTTCCTTTTCCCCTGTTGGCTTTTTTTCTCTCTCCTTCCCAACCCCCTCTTCTGTTTTATGTATTAAACAAATAAACAAATTTTTAAGGTCACTATCATTGTCAGGCCTCGGCAAGAATGACACAGAACAATTCAGCCAAAGTTTAGTTTTTATTTATATAACACTATATAGGTAGAATTTTGCCAGACTAAACTTACGTTATCCTAACCTAACAGATCTACCCTGGAAGATTCTAGGACAGAAATCTCCAAACTAGGCAACTTTAAGACTTGTGGACTTCAACTCCTGTAATTCTCCAGCCAGCATAGCTGGCTGGAGAATTCTGGGAGTTGAAGTCCACAAGTCCACAAGCATAGCTGGCTGGAGAATTCTGGGAGTTGAAGTCCACAAGTCCACAAGCATAGCTGGCTGGAGAATTCTGGGAGTTGAAGTCCACAAGTCCACAAGCATAGCTGGCTGGAGAATTCTGGGAGTTGAAGTCCACAAGTCCACAAGCATAGCTGGCTGGAGAATTCTGGGAGTTGAAGTCCACAAGTCTTAAAGTTGCCAAGTTTGGAGACCTCTGTTCTAGGAAGTGGCCATCCTAAATCTCTTCCTCTTCTTACAATCTGACTCTGGGCTGTGTTGTCTCTTGTCTCAGTCCTTTCCATGGAATGTGCTGCCTCCTTCCTTGGAACCTGCAGCATTAGTCTATCCCATTACCTCCCCCTTCGTAGACAATTCCATCACAGTCGCACTATTGGAGAAAAAAAAGTGCTTTGGGTACAAAGCTCTCACAAACAGGGACAGCAAGACCAACCAAGGAGAACTGGGACATTCCCAGAAGTTCCACTTCTACTTTTTGCATTAGGACTGGCCTCATATATGATAACCATCATCTAACAATTGGAACACATTGTAAACTCATCAACCAGAGAACACTTATCATTTGCAGCCACCTCTTCTACTGAGCAGAGTCTGCACAACTCTGCAGGATGCAATTAATTTAAATTTGGGGAAACAGTTGGAACCTGGATGGAGAACTTGATGGAGTCATTCTGTCACATGGGGTGGCTTCTGTTTGCCTGCTTCCAGGCAATCCAACTGAGTTAAAAATGTTAGGGGAGCAGCTGACTCCAGAATAGCAGGTAATGGCACAGCAATATCTTCCTCCCTCCCTCCCTTCCTTCTTCCCTTCCTTCCTTCCTTCCTTCCTTCCTTCCTCCCTCCCTCCCTCCCTCCCTCCCTCCCTCCCTCCCTCTCTTCCCCTTGTGTAACCAGATTTACTGAAGACATAACTTTGCTATTTGTACATACTAGTTCAGAATTCAACTTAAGAAAAGTTACTTGGGGGCAAAGTTATTTGAAAGTACCCCTTCTCTTACATCTTCTTAACTGAATTATAAGATCATTGTCTAATCCTCCAAGTCCTCTAATTAAATGGGAGATAATTATCAGTCTTTTTCTCTTCACTGGCACTGCTAAAACAATTTAGTTACTTTAAGCATCATATATATATATATATATATATATATATATATATATATATATATATATATATATATATATATATATATATATATATATATATAGATCTTTGTTATTGGGTTTTCTCCCGCGTAAGATTCAAAGTATCTAGGCACGCTGGCGACGTCCCACTCGCCTACTTCAGGCTGGTGCTTTCTGCTTAGTGCCAGTGCAAGCACTGGCACTAAGCCGAAAGCACCAGCCTGAAGATGGCGAGTGGGACCTCGCCAAACATTGCCTAGATACTTTGAATCTACGGGAGAAAACCCAATAACCAAAGATCCACATACAAATACCGCGAGAACCTCAGAAAACATATATATATATATATATATATATATATATATATATATATATATATATATATATATATGTATGTATGTATGTATGTATGTATGTATGTATGTATGTATGTATGTATATTACTCAGCTTTGTTCGGTTATTTTCCCACGTCATTGTGGTTGTGCTTTTAAAGTTGTAGCACGTTTGGCAGAATCTCATCTGCCATCATCAGGCTTCTATATTGTGTCTGTCACAGACAGACAAAATACAGAAGCCTGATGATGGCAGATGAGATTCTGCCGAAACGTTGCTACAACTTTAAAAGCACAACCACAATGATGTGGGAAAATACCCGAACAAAGCTGAATACCATACATGTAAGTACCCATGAAAACTATATATATATATAATAATATAATATAATATAATATAATATAATATAATATAATATAATATAATATAATATAATATAATATAATACAATACAATACAATACAATACAATACAATACAATACAATACAATACAATACAATACAATACAATACAATACAATACAATACTACACTACACTACACTACACTACACTACACTACACTACACTACACTACACTACATTACATTACATTACATTACATTACATTACATTACATTACATTATATTATATTATATTATATTATATTATATTATATTACAGAATTATCAGAGAAGTCATAGAGATTGAAAAAAGACCTGAAAGCATGAATAGAGGAGATGATTCCACCAGACTGTCAATTATCTGGAAGCCTGCACTCTCAAACAAAAAAATCTCCACACCACAAGCCAGGCAAATACCTGGGCACAAACAGATCTCCCCCGATACCTCCAGCTCAAACACTCCCCAACCAGGCACCCAAATGAAATCTAGCTTCCTAATAAATGATAGCCGCCATTTACTTGGAGCCAAGCTGCACTAAAAGCCTCCAATACAGGAAACACAATGTTGCCAGCCAATCAAGACAAAAAAAGCCACAAAACAGACAGAAGATATTAGAAACACCAATCAAGCAGAGCACAGCAAACTCCAAGACCAATAAACAAAGACCAAGACTCCCAATCAATCAGGATGAAGAAAATACTATTCTGGCACAGCAGTAGGCTAGCACCAAATTTAAAACAGAAACGGCTGTGAAAGCCTGACTCACAGACGAACACAATACAGAAGCCTGATATATATTAGAATAGATGAGATTCTGCCGAAACGTTGCTACAAATATATAGTTCATATGTGCTGTCTGCTAAGAGCTCAAAGCATTGTTAGAGACTCCACCCACTTTATGGTCTGTTTCTGTTGCTCCCCTCTGGAAGGAGGTTTCAAAGTACAGTATTTCTAGTAGGACTACCAGATTCTGTAACAGGTTTGTTCCCTTTGCCATCAGTCTGGTAAACTCACAGGATTCGTTTTTCTCACCATGTATATGTATATATTCAAACTAGACTGTGTTGTTTCTGTGTGTTATGTGGGTATGTGGGTATATGCATATATGTTTGTTTGTTTGTCATGTTTATGTAGTGTTTATTGGAGGTGGTGACCCTTTGAGAGCTGTATGCAACAAAATTTCATTTTAATGTATGCTGATTAGTGTACATTTAAAGCAGAGTTGGTATTCAGCAGGTTCTGACCAGTTCTGGAGAACTGGTAGCGGAAGTTTTGAGTAGTTCAGAGAACCGGCAAATCCCACCTCTGTCTGGAGATTTTACAGTCTCCTTCCCCTGCCACGCCCACCAAGCCACGCCCACAGAACCGGTAGTAAAAAAAAATTGAACCCCACCATTGATTTAAAGTGAAAATATAGTTATTCTAAGTCTAAATCTTAGTACCATTAAAGTTGTATTTATTAAATTATTTTCATATCATCAAAGTTTGAGGGCTGGTGAATTACCTAAAACTTCATGTGTTGATGAGCTGAAGAGTTGGGGAACTCCTGTTTTAAATGATGAGTTTCGCTGTCATGGAATCAAAATCAGCACTGACTTTTGTGTGACATTTCCTGACAGTATTTGAAGATTGATAGCAAGTGCTTCTGCAGCCTTCTTCTCCCAAACTATACCTGCCTGGTTCCTTGTGGAACGTGTTTTCAGTACCATTAATCACCTTTACTGCCCTCCTCTGAACTCACTCCAGATGTGTGAAAAGTCTGGGAAATAACACTGATGATGAATACGGCCACCACACACACACTCAGACATGTGTGCTCCTCAACTGGGAGAGTCACTAAAACCATTCAAGCAGTTTTTAAAACTCTTTGGAGAATAGTTATTGGAAATGCAAGTGCAAATGGAAGCCGCACAGCACTAACAGAAAGGGCTGCACCAAATGTTCTTGAATGTTGATCATCACTTTACTGGGCACGTACTGGAAACAATAAAATAAATCCCAGGTTCAAATCTCCGTTAAGCCATTGCACTAAATGTATGACTTTGGCTCTCTTACAATTGTACCTTTTGCATTCCTGCACAAGTTCATTTGAAACTAGAATGAGGCAGAACCAGAGAGAACTGAGATTCATGTGTGTGTGTGTGTATTGCGGGGTGTGTGTGTGTGTGTTACTTGTCTAATTGTGGGATGCAGCCCTAGAACAAGGTGTGGCAAATTTTAGAAAATGTTGATCATATCCAGATTACTTAATTTTAGTAAGCAGACATGTCTGTCTCCCTTTTCTTGGATTGTATTATTTTTTCTCCTCATATTGTTTGAAAAAGTCCGCATTTGTATTTGCATACTTGTTGTGAAAAACAACTCTATCCATTAAAATTTGTTGATACGTATAAAAAATATAAAAGTTTTGTGAATGGCTTTGCTTAAAGTAGAATGCATTTGGGGGACTGAGATTTTGAATGCCATTATAATGGATAAACCTTTTATTTCTGCAGAGTATAATAAATGACACTTACTGATCCTCATGACTATCTATGCACTATCCATGATACTTGGGTTTTGCTTCCTTTGGAAATATTTGTGGGTCTCCAGAATTTCTCTGCCAATGTGGTATGAAGTAGGATTAGAGTTGTGGTGGTGCAATGGTTAGAATGCAGTATTGCAGGCTATTTCTACTGATTGCCGGCTGCCAACAGTTCGGCAGTTTGAGTCTCACTGGCTTAAGGTTGACTCGGCCTTCCAGTCTTCTGAGGTCGATAAAATGAGGACCCAGTTTATTGGGGGCAAGATGCTGACTCTGTAAAGCCGCTTAGAGAGGGCTGTAAAGCACTGTAAAGCAGTATATAAGACCAAATACTACTGCTAAGTGCTAGTGCTGTAGAATTAACAGGTGACCATCAAATGGAGGACTTCTTCTCATGTCCTCCATTTGGCAAATATAGCCTTAAAAAGCCTCCTGGCTTTATGATATCTTGTTTAATTTTGGACTGTGATTTTGTAAATTGTTTGTTGCTTCCCCACCCACCCCCGTTTTTCAACAGACTTGTCAACATAGATTTACCTTGTTTTTTTTCCTGATTCTAGAAAACAGCTTCAGTCCAGCTCCTTCAATCTAGGAGCAAGCGAGTCTGTAGATTGCATGACTCATCATATATTTATTTCTATGATGAAATTTGGAAAGTGTATCATTATAGTTTCTATATTACCACAAGCATATGTTCTTGAAAATAAAAATTTGTTGACAAAATACTGCCTTTGAAAAACCAGTCTTTCTGATGCTGGAAAAAGTAATTTTTTATACATGTAAAAGCAATAGCGCTTAGACTCATATACCACTTTACAGTGCTTTACAGTCCTCTCTAAGCAGTTTTACAGAGTCAGCATATTGCCCCCAACAATTTGTTCTCTCCCTTTTCAGATATCCAATGTACCCTAAATAAGATAGGCATATCCTCTGGGGTAACTGTAGACATGTATGTTTGTAGTGAAACTAAGGAACTGTTTCTGTTCTAAATTAACAATAGGTAAACTCAGTACAACTGAAGAGCAGTGATTCATTGATGCCATTTCTAATATTTCTTTGAAACTAAAATGCTTCTCCCTGAATGTTGGATCAATGAGCAAAACCAGTACAAAAAATTACCAGAAATAAAGGTGGAAGAAATTAGAGTGGCTGTCATGAAAAGACAACCCAGATTTCAAGAACTTAATTGCTTATTGTTTTGTGGTTTATTTCCTACAAATTTGCATTATAAAGGTGAATGTTTCTACCGGTTTGTGAATGTGTGTGTGTGTGTGTGTGTGCATATATATAATACATACTGTATATACTGTAGGTATAAACATATTTTTTTAAATTGATGTACTTATTTCTTGTTCAGCACTAAATCCAATGAAATGATTTGGGCTTCTTCATGGGAGAAGGAGTACAGCATACAAGTCTGGGATACTGCAAGTTTTAAAAAGCATATGTTCCAGGAAAGAAATAAACGTGCTGTTTTATAAAATCACTAGAAATTGGAGGCCATTAATTCAAGAATATGAAACAAACTTCTTTCAGAATTTAGTTTTGAGTTATCTTAAATTGGACAATAATCAAAAATAAAATAAATATTTTAAAAAGTCTGGGCTTGTGGCAGGAATCATTATGTCCTGCATATAGGGTATTTTTGTGACTGTAACAACAAATTTGAAATAGAAGCACTTTCCAAAATATAAAATAGGGGACATCTGATTTGGCAGAATGTGAATCCCACTGTCAGTATATGGTTTAGCGCTGGTAATACAAATTGTAATTGTAGACAGTTGGTAGCTACTAATCAGTACAAAGAAGACAGCCCAGAGAAATGGAAACCTGTAAAGAAAGAGAGGGTGAATTTGTAAAGGGGGAAGTCTTCAACATCATTTAAACTGTGAAATGTCCTTAATGTTGGCTTGCCTGCCCAACCAGTGTAGCTAGGTGTGTACATCACATCAGCAACGAGTCAGAGTCTTTTTCTTACACTTTGCCTACCAATGTCAAATTTCAAAATAGAATAGAATAGAATATTCTTTATTGGCCAATTGTGATTGGACACACAAGGAATTTGTCTCCGGTGCATAAGCTCTCAGTGTACATACAAGCAACAAGTGATAAATCATGATCATAATCATAAAATACAATCATCATAAATCTTAAGATACAACACTCAGTGACAGTCATAGGATACTAAATAAGCAATTAACAAAAATCACAATAGGATACTAATGAAAGCAATCAACATAAATCTATAAGACACAGACAACAAATAAGAAACTAAGGAAATAGGTAAGGTGAGAAGGATAATAGTAAAACAGCCTTATTAGGTGGTTTGACATCCCAGGGCATAAGATAGTATTGTGGAATTAGTTGCTTAGCAAAGGGATGGTAAGGGGGAAAATACTGTCCTTTCATCTAGTTGTTTTGGTATGTAATGCCCTATAGCATCATCTTGAGGGAAGAATTGAAACAGATTATGTCCAGGATGTGAAGGGTCTGTGAATATTTTCACAGCCGTCTTTCTGGCTCGTGCAGTATACAGGTCCTCAGTGGAAGACAGGCTGGTTGCAATTATTTTTTCTGCAGTCCTAACTGTCCATTGAAGTCTATGCCTGTCTTGTTTGGTCGCTGTGCCAAAGCAGACAATTATAGAGGAGCAAATGACAGACTCAATAATTCCTTTGTAGAACTGTATCAGCAACTCCTTGGGCAGTCTTTAAGTTTGAACTAAAAAAAATCTTTAGGTTTTAATTTTGATCCTTCCCCAGGGAAGGGCACAATGTTTTGTGCATTCATTTGGAAATGTGCCCCCCTCACCGACTAAAAACTTGCATTTGATTGTGCAGCCAATATTGTGATCTTGGTCTCAGAAAATCTTTCTGTATTTAAAATTGTGCTACTGTTTTTTAAAAATTCCTTTTTGACTTTCTCCCTTTCTTATTTGCATTGCATATTCAAATTCCTACTCAAGTTCTTGTTAATTATTAAACCTTTATCTACTCCCGGTTTATTTCTTACAAGAAGCAGTACCTCTTGTTTAATGCAGCATGTGGCCAATAAAAGGTACGGAAGGTAGGAAGCCTAAATGGAGCACATTTTTTTTTCTGAAATCCTCATCATTAACTCTCCTCCTCCTCCTGCTGTGGCACTATGTTACAACTGAAGTGTCATGTACACAAGGACCCTCCTGCCCTTCACAACTGCTGGGCTAGAGAGACGGCTGGAGTAGTGCCAGAGGTCTCGGGTGTCTTCAAAGCAGCAGTCACACTCTTACAATATTTTCTTCAGCCTTGCTGTCTTTCTGTTTGGTTTGGTTTTTCTTCCAGTCCCAGCTCAGAGCTTGCAAGCCCTATGAAGCATCTCAAAGCGGGTAAGATAACATTTTGAAAAAGTTCTTGACCTGAGACTTTGAAGGAGCCGTGCCAAAGGGTGCTGTGTAGCACAGACAACCTGCTTGCAAAATGAGAAGCAAATGAGGGGCTGGCCTTATTGGCTTAAGCTAATAGATGGTAGGGTTTGGGATGCTTAGAGGACAGTTAGCAAAAACAAGCATCTTATTTTCATAAAGACTGACTGAAGCACCACAGAGTTCAGTGGGATTGCTCTAAGCACAGCTAAGTCTGGATCCAATCCAATATGAGGATGCAGCTAAATGATGGGCCTTCATTATTCAGAAGTTGCAATGCTATTGTAGCATATGAAGTCAGTTGGGTTGAAAGAGTAGAAACACACTTCAAAATTTCAAATTTCAAAAGACATAAAACTCATAAGCCACAGAGTGAAAAGAATTTGCAATCTATATGATTGAATTCTCTGCCCCTTTATTTCTATTAGTAGAAATAAACACTTTTTTTATTCTTTGATTTCTCTCTTGAGATGTCTTCTGGAAGGTGTTTGAATGTAAGGCTAACAGAAGTGCTACCACAATCTATTTTGTCAGCTTTTCTTAATGGCACATATCACTGTCACCGTCACTGTCAAAATAATTGTCAAATAGTTGTGAAAACACTATTACCAATAGATTTGGGGAAATACAGCTTCCTAATTTCTTGGTACTAATAAATTATGTACTATTCTTAATAGATAAATTGTGAGGTCTTTCATTTGTTCTGATTAGTATATTGTAGAGGATTCTGGGATAGATTTATTTTTTAAAATATTGTGTGTTTGATAGGACGGTACCACTTGAAGTGAAAAGATTGTGTTCCTACATGTTCTCCCATGTTTACTTTAAATATTTTTACTCAAGCCCAAATTGTCATTCATGTGGTAAACTAAACTACAAGAGGACCGTGTATTTTTAGGAGCTGATATGATGCAGTTGATTCATGTGTAGCTCATTGTATTATGCCAATCTTTTCTCCCATCTTTTTTAGCCATACAGACTTCCCATAAGACCTAGGTCTTTGCATAATATGACCAAAATATAACAATTTGAGCCTGGTCCTTTGGGCCTTGAGGGTGAATTCCAGATAGATTTGTCTAGAATCCAGTAGTCTGTTTCCTCAGCTGATTGTGGTATTCTCAGGAATTTTGTCTGACACCAAAGTTCAAATGTGTCAATACTCTTTCAATCCTGCTTCTTCAGAGTCCAATTTTCACTTCCATAGAGTGTCACACCATTGTCTGCACAATTCTGATTTTTGTAGGTATGGATATATCAAATCATTTCAGTCTTTTCCACGTTCTTCATTTGCTATGCCATCAAGTGCTAGATTGCATCATATTTCTTGATTGCTGGTTTCTTTACTGAGTTTACAGTTCATTTGCATTTTCAACTATTAGGGTAATTTCATCAGCATTGCACATCGCTGGATATTTTTTCCTATTTTTGAAACTATGCTTTTCTTCTAATCCAGCCTCCCTCGATATGTCTTCACCATTTAGCTTGAATACATAAATAAAGGGAAAGTAAACGGCCTTTTTTCATTCCTTTGTCAACCTGTGGAGAGTTTGTTTTGCCATGTTGTGTCCATAGTGCGATTCCTGTGCCTTCTTTCCTTGCTCTTATAAGAACTAAATTCATGGTTCACTTTCATTTTGAACTTTTGTCTTAATAATGAGAATATATTTCATTATTCTGGTCAAAACTGAAGGTCCTCAGAAAGCTAATTTAGGGTGAAATAAAAATTCAATTTGTTCTGAATTGGCTCTGTGGCTAAGGAACGTTACCTATATGAAGATCTCATAAAGCTAATTTAACCGAAGAGCAATGTTTTTCCCCGCTTTAGTTTTCTCATTGTTCATAATTGCTGCTATTAAAAATCATTATACCAGAGGTCCTGTTAGCTATGGAAAAAGTGATCACGAAAAATTATTTACTTTATGTAATTCTCTAGCACGGGATCCCCAACCTCAGGGCCATGGACCAGGCTGTGGTCTGTTAGGAACTGGGTCACAGTGGGTCACAGTGATGGGTGAGTGAAATTGTGCATGTATGGGATCTGGGTTGTGCAGTCCACCCCCCCGCCTCAATTTGTGGAAAAATTATCTTCCACGAAACCAGTCATTGATGCCAAAAAGGTTGGGGACTGCTACTATAGCACATAGGACATCCTTATCTTTTCTCTTTATTATATATATCAAAATAATGACCTAGAAAATTCATTATTATAACATATACTATATGGCTTGTACTGAAGTAAATTTTAGCTAGTCATCATCGGCCTCCAGCTCTTGGCCATTTCAACATTAGTCCCTAGGACTAAGCCAATAGTTTTTAGAGGAAGAAGAAATTCTTGAAGAAACACAATTATCTTGACCATTCCGCTTACAACAAAATTGCTCCCAACGTCTCAAAATGTGTGTACCTGAGGTAGAAGAGACAGGAGGAATGGGGGTTCCATTGACAGAAAGGTTAACAAACTTGGATCAGTTTCTCGTACAAACCACAAATTCAGCTGAAAACAGGACAGTTGGGGGCTGTTACACTGAGGTGATCTTCACCCTTGCATGGCAGAATGCCGTTTAGATTAGCACATTTTTATAAGGCTAGGCAAAGTAGTCCATCTG